>NC_057806.1:161058429-161074156 GCF_018294505.1 Triticum aestivum
AAATTTGATGATATTTTTTCATATTCATAAATATTTTAAAATAAAAAATTTGATGATATTTTTAAAAAAATTATTACTATTTTTATAAAAAATTATTACTATTTCATATTCATTTTGTAAAAATTTATTCGATGCAAATAATAATAATAATAGTAATAATAATAATAATAATAATAATAATAATAATTACTAATGGCGCACCGCTGGGTGGTGCGCCATTGATATACAAAAAAAATAGTTACTTATGGCGCACCGCTGGGTTGTGCGCCATTGCTATCCAAAAAAAGTTACTTATGGCGCACTGCTAGGTGGTGCGCCATTGCTATCCAAAAAAAGTTACTTATGGCGCACCGCTAGGTGGTGCGCCATTGCTATCCCTCCCCCGACTAAAATCCCCAATCCCCATCACGGTAGCCCCTCCACCATCCTCTTCCGCCCCAACAACCACTCCACTACTCCCGGCCACCACCGTCGTCGCCCCACTCCAAAGCAGCACCGTCGAGCACCCGTTTGACAGGGAGCACCACCGTCGTCGTGGAGCCACTCCACCGGCAGCCACCATCCTCGCGTGCTTCCTCCTCGAGCAGGCTCCTCGCGATTTAGGGTTTGCTGGCGCCGCTGGCCACCGGCGCGGCCCCTCCTCAACCACCGCCACGGGAGCTCCCACCCACGCCCGCCTCCTCTTCCGTCTTCTCTGGCCGCTGCCCAGCTGCTCTCCACCGGCGCTGCCCCTCGTCAACCACCACCAATGGCCAACGCAGGAGCCTCACCGCCCCCGGGTCCGCCTCGAGCAGCAGGAGCTCCACCTCTGCCCGCATCCGCCATCCCCATCCACCTCGAGCAGCAGGAGCACGCCTTGAGTCTCTGCTCTTCCCCTCCTCCCTGTAACCAGAGGTAAAGAAGCAAACTTACTTGCATATGCTGCTTCTATGTTTCTAATTCTTATGGATAAATCCCAGCATGAAAACATATGTGTAGATTCGTATGTTGTGTGTGTCCTCAACATGCATTATTTCCTGGTTATGTTGATACATAGCAGCTTGTGTGTGAAACATGTACTACTATTACTTCCTGGTTATGTTGATGTGAAGTGTGTGGCAGTTTACCTTTTATACATGCTTGATTGAAATTTGTGATGTGAAATGGATGAAAAAGAAAAAGGCAAATTGGGATATGCACACCACATAGCCATTTTATGCCAGTATATGCAAAGAAGATGTTGAAAATCATAACAGGCCAGGGGGATGTTTGAACCGTAGAGGTTATGATAAAAATCTTGGAGAGAAGTTCTTGGCTAGGTTCTTTGGTTACTAGCAACTAGCATTGTTAGATGAGTTCTTATGCTATCTTGTGACAATTGTAGTAGATTATAGCTTGCTTCAGTTTGTCGTCATAAGTTGGTTAATTAGATTTTAGATTTATAAAAAACAGGGTCACTAGGTGCACCCTATAGCTAGCAGCTCTTGATTGAGGAGATTATGTAGCCACCAACATCTGTGACTGAAGTTAGTCCATAGTTCATCTGGTCCTTAGTTACCCATGAAAATGAAATTTTTTCCTTGCTGTAACAAGATGATTGGTGAATGTGGATGATTTTTTTATCCTATGAACACATTGTACTGCTACAAGAATTTGGTATCATCATGGTGTAATTGACTGCTTGAGAAAATTGGGTAATTTGGCAGTAGAAACAACTATTTTTTACAGTCAAACAGTTCTTGATGCTTTGGTGCTCTTAGCTAGCTTAGTGGTGGGTCCCTTGGTGTCAGGCTGTGCTATCTATACATTCATGCCCTTTTTGTATTGTGATGCTGCTTGATAATTTGGCAGTAGAAACAACTACTTGGGAATTTTGTCAACTTGTGATGCTGCTGTTGTACCCCGAGAGGCCCTTGAGTTTGCCGGAATGTCGATTAACTTCCGTTCAGGCAAATTCGGGTACTCCATATGTCCTATTTTTAGCAAAGGTCATGCTGAAATTTTCCGTGAATTTTAGCATGACTTTGCTAAAAATCGGACATATGAGGTACTTGCTACTAATGCATGGGCCGGGGTATCTTAGTACTTAGTTAAGTAGGATCAACTGCCCCTTTATTCTTGCTGCATTAAACCATAGGTGGCAATAGAGCCAAGTGATTAGTGTCAAGTGATTAGGCCCAACCTATGGTGCCTCGGCATCGATAAACCCTAAATGATGAAAACTTAACTTGGCTGCCCCGGATGCCTCAGTGTCGATGAGAACCTAAATGATGTACGCTTAGGCTTTTAGGGCGCCTCGGCGTCGACAAACCCTAAATGATGAAAGCTTAGGCTTTTAGGGTGCCTCGGTGTCGACAAACCCTAAATGATGAGACCATGATCTTGTTCCTTGACAATAACCAACTTTTTGACCAAACTTTTTTCCTATTTAGAGCGAAACATGGCCCACAATGATGAGGCCGGTGGTTCGGGCGGCAAGAAATTCTGGGAGCTTTCCCAGGAGATGGAGGAACAACCTCACCGCTATGAGGACACCGCGGAAGACACCGATCCTGATTACACAACCCCTAGTGGCGTCGGGGATGACACCACTGATGGTGCCGCCGAGGATGCCACCACTCATGATGGCGGCGCACACACAGATGGCAGCCAACCGAAGAAGCAAAGGAAGGACCGGCGCCCGAATGGGCTCCGCACCCTCAAGGAGGAATTCACTCAAGTGGACTCTGACGGGAATCCAACGGAGCCCAAACATATAGTCAAGGGGTACTCGCTTTAGCTCGGGTGCATTCTCCGGAGCACCGTCTCGATCAACACCGAGAACCTTAGGCATAAGGACCGAGGGAATTTGCACAACCTCGTCTTCACGAAGCTGCACGAACGATACAAGTTCCCCGCCGAATTTGAAAACACACACCTCTCAGGGAATAAAGTGAACAGTGCTGCCCTCACGAAGATGAGCACGGCCCTATCTACTTGGAAAAGCGCGGTGAAGAGAATGATTGATAAAGGTGATAGTTATGAGACGATCAAGGCGAAATATCCTTTTATGAGTGAATATGAGTACAAGGAGTTCAAGATCAAGTGCGAGAGCAGTGCAACCTCCAAATCAAGTCAGTGGGGGAAAGAAATGCAGGAGTTGAACTTAGGGGAACACAAACTCGGTCCCGGCGGTTACAGAGTGGCGGAGCCTATATGGGACAAGGAGGACGCCGAGCAAGGCCTACCGCCCCGCTTCAAGAAATACAGCGGTGACAAGCAGACCAGGAACTATGTCAGGGCCCGGTACAAGGAGGACCCGATAACAAAGGACCTTACCACGGATCCGAAGACCAGGGCGCTTGAGCTTCTTCTGGTAAGGAATACACCCCCGCGTAATTAGCTCCATATGGTTGCACTCTAATTAATCCCCAATATTTCTAAATGGTTCATGTTCCTTTCGCCGGACACTAAAAGCAGTAGCGCGGGGTCGTCTAAGAGCTCCCCTTTCGACACCCCTTTAAATAGGGCGTTGAACGTAATGAAAAACAAGGATAAGCTCACTAAGCCGACATCAGCTGGTCGTGTGGCCGGCAAAGGCTTGTCCACAAAATGGGGGTCATACTATACCGCTGGTGTGCGGAAGGAGAAAAAGACCAGCTCGGAAAGCCAGACGTGCGAGGTTGAAGAACTCAAGGCACAAGTGGCGCGGATTCTGGAGCTTGTCCAAGAGCAAGTGCAATAACAACTTGGAACGACGCTCAACGCCATGGTGCCTACGTTGATTCATGGGCTGACGACGTGGATTGCGGGCGGCCAATAGGGGCCTCCCCAGATTCCCAGCTTCACGGCCAGCAACTCGCACAGCGCGCAGGCGGCGCCATTGGTGTTTCCGGCGGAGGCGGTATTCGTGTATCCGGCGCTGGCACGGGCATTGGAGCTTAATGCACCCGGGTGTACGCCAGCCGGCACCTCGCCAGCAAGCGCCCCCTCCATCAGTTGCACGCCCGCTGTTGGCGGTGCCTCGACATTAGCCGAGCTCGACCGCATCACGGTAACCAAGCCTCTCGGCCGATGACTTCATCTCCTTGCCTTTTACTAGGCATACCTGACGCCCTGTACATGTTTTCGCAGGGCACCGCCGACGTTCCTTGCACTCTCCTGCATTTCGTGGGCACCGAGTTGGTCGATGTCGCCAAGGGTAGAATCGTTCAACCAGGCAACCCCATGTTCAACGGTAATCCGATGCCAACCACAATGTATAGGGTTGAAGTGGTTCGGGTGCTGCCAGGCTGCGACGAGCTGTTACCTCCGATTCGACCTGCTGGGGCCGACGAAGAAGATGAGATGACCCTCAGCACCTGCGTAAACTGGCCCCTGCTTTGGCCAAAGAGCCAGATTCGTTTGAGGGCGGGGGACACCACCCCACAGACAAGACCGCCAGTCGTGCCGGCGCCAAGGCATGGCAAGAACGCCACAACGCTACCGGACCTGCCGGACATCCCTATGGCACATGATCCGGACAGCCCTATGGCACAGGATCCGGACGGCGACGACAATGACGATGGTACATTTACCAAAGTTGATAAGTACTTTGCCGAACATGGTTACGCTGACGAGTTCTGCGGGCCTCTTTCTCAAGAACCCAACCAAGACGACCGTGATCTAGCTGGTACAGCGGAGAAATCCAATTGCAACAGGCGTCGTCTGGCGTTCAGTTCTCAGGACACGCCTCCAGCTCCCGCCTTCACCGAGCCTCAGATAGCTGAGGTGCAAAATATTATCAGCCCCAACACGCTCAAGAAGGCGGTCTGTGAGCAGAACTCGGTCCCATTACAGGAGATCAAGAAGAAGGGACAGAAACGAAAGACTAACAAGGGCGCCAGTGCGAGCCAGCCGGCACCGAGTTCGATCCGTGCTCAGGACGTGCCACCTTCACCTAAGGATATCTCGAGGAGGGTGCATGTGGCGGGTAGGGCGATGCTACCGCCAAATATGCTAAATGCTGCAACCGGTGCTATGCGGAGTCTGCACGATAGTGTTCTTTCTTTGGAGAAGCGGCGTCTCAGAGAGAAGGATGTGGCATACCCGGTTTTCGTGTCCAAGGTGCCAGAGGGCAAGGGCTTTGTGGATGGCGACATCGGGGGTACGATCGTCCTACGGTTTGATGACATCTTTGCTATGTTTAACCTTCATCCGCTGCATTACACCTTCGTTTGGTTGTTTTCGCTGAGTATGGAGATGCGGATCATTAGAGACAAGACCCCGGACATCGTGATAGTCGACCCCTTCTATATGCGTGCCAAGCACTTGAGCAGCGCTGGGGACCGCCAAGTTGCGAGTTCACACCTCGAAGGCGTCATTCTGGCAAACCCAAATAAGGATAACTTCCTTGTGCCTTACTTTCCCGAGTAAGTCATCCCTTAACCGCCCCGTAACATATGATTTCTTAGATTTCGATCGTTTTTTTTCTAACATTCCGTGTTCTGTGCAGTGACACACATTGCACACTCATCCTCTTCAGCCCGAAATATTCCATGGCCACGTATTTAGACCCAAACCGTCACTCCAAGATAGACTACACAAATGTCAAGCAAGTTCTTGATGATGTTCTCCCCGCCTACGCCAAATCTGGAGGCACCTTCACCAGGGCAGTTCGTAAGTACGGCAAGCACATGTTCTCACACAATACGAAGTTCTGCTGTGTCAAGCAGCCGCCTGGCGGTCAGAAGGATGCCTACTATGCCCTCCATCACATGCGGGCGATCGTAAGGGACCATCATCAACTTCTGCTACCAGATAATCTCAAAGATTGGGCCACGAGCTTGTCGGCAGTCCAGGACGCGGACCTCAGACAAGAATTCTTTCGCATTCAGTCGGAGTTTGCGGACATCATCCATCAAGATGTCCTTCATACCTCGGGGCAGTTCTTCCTTAGATATCAATCGTCCAACAGTGAGATAGATGAAATGCTACAAATGCAGGGTGACAACGACCGCAATTTCATGACCATCACGACAGACGGCGGCTTCATCCACGTTCCTGTCCGATGAGTCGAGTCGAAAGTAGTGATGTGTAGTTCTGAAACATTGATTGGCTCATGTTGTAATTATACTTTAATGAATTCGTATGTCTCTTTGGTTTGGACAGTCGTTCAACTTAGATGTAATCGATGCTATTTATTAGTAGGCACATGAATCGTGCTATTAATGTCTTGCTTTTCTCTTCCGATCCTTTTGTTGCATACTTACATATTGCTTATGTATTGTCTGTTATTTGGCTTGTGCATAAAGATGCTGTCGTATGTCGTGTACAAGGGTAAGGTTCCCGGAGTCTACGACGACTGGGAGGAGTGTCGGAGACAGGTTCACCGTTTCAGCGGTAATAGTTACAAAGGGTACACCACTAGGGCGGAGGCCGAATCTAGATACGCCCGCTATCTACCGGGAGAGAGGAGGGAGCGTTGGAGGAACCAGATGAAGACCAGTTTGATCGCGATGATGCTCATCGTGATGACCACAGCTCTCTTCTATGTGATGGTAGTTTAGATGATCGAATTCGAGTTGTAATGTGAAGACAAACTCGATACTCGCGGTCTTGAGACTTGTAATGTTTTATCTTTGTTCGGTCTTTTGAATTCGGAGACTAATATGTTGAATTGTATTTGGAGACTAATCTTCTATTGTATTCGATGAATCTGATGTTGCTGTCTATATTCTGTCTAATAATATATTTTATATTCTGTCTAACAATATATTTTATAACCTGCGCAAAAACCAGAAAAGGAAAAAAACAAATATTCATACTAATGGCGCATCACCACCAGGTGCGCCATTAGTATGCCAAAGGATACTAATGGCGCATCAACAGAGAATGCGCCATTAGTATGACAAAGCCATGCTTACGTATGGCCCCCGGGAGGCACACTAATGGCGCATGCTGTTACATACTAATGGCGCACTAGTTGGTGCGCCATTAGTATACCAGATACTAATGGCGCACCCGTGGTGCGCCATTAGTAAGATATACTAGTGGTGTGCTACTAATGGCGCACTGGTAATGCACCATTAGTAGGCAAAACCAGTGTGCCATTAGTAGGCCTTTTCCAAGTAGTGAACATAAAAACTTGATCGAACGAATCAAGAAAACAGCCGGAGGAGGAGGCGCCCACTCTTGACCTTTCCTCTTGTCTTCATAATTGTCTGTGCAGTTTAACCAAAATAAAATGACATCAGCGCCTTGGCATTTTGGTGACACTGTACAAAAAAATTAACTTATCTCATGAAAGTGAGGTATGTAATCTATAAGCATTAATAGTGCAAAAATCTGAAGGTAGTAACAAGTTTCATCGTTGGTATACTGGCTATGCAACAGCATTAGAATGCCTTAGACTGCTGGCATTGCTTAAATTTATCGGTGGCATTAGACTGAGAGCGGCATTAGTTAAATGTGGCATCACTTTAGCAGTAACATTGCTTGACTTGACTGCTGGCGTTATACTAACAGCAAAAAAAGTGGCAATAAGAGCATGGGAGGCCCATTCGGACAGTGGGCGCACCAGTACGATGTACCCCCACAGACACAGAGTGGTGAGGGAGGTATGGTTTCCCAGAGCAACAAATATCCAGGCAGCATATGTGGATTACGTCCCATTGTTTCTCTCTTTAGCCACCTTTTTCCTATGCGAGGACAACAAACCGATCGACCTGGTCATTCTCTATTGCGTTGTCCTGCCTTTCTACCCTTCTTCAACCAAGAGACACGAGACTCGTTCCTTAGCTACTGATTTTCCCCATTTCAACCTAGATGCGGGTTCGATGCCTACTCTCCTGGACAGTACAGTCTCCCTTCCTTTCCTTGTTCAACCCAGACATGGATTAGTCTGCATGAAGTAGGGTTTCCTTTAATAGTGCAAATTATGGTTTTTGTCTGCGTGGCCCGCAGAGCAAAGGATAGCAAATTGGGAAGATGGTGGAGTGGAAAAAGATCCACATGCAACGACGTGGCAGATGGGGCAATAGAACAAGGTTATGGTTCGAAAAGAGGTAGCATACCAGACGGTCGGCGGGAAGTGGCTTTGCTCGTGGTCGTCGTCCTCCCGCACACACTACGACATCGAGCTTGGGGATGGAGGCCATCCCTCGCGGGCGCTAGGTCTAAGAGGACGGCCTTGTCGTCAGTGCGTGACCTCGCTCGCCGACGACGAGTGCGTTAACGGTGCATGTCCTTTTGTTCCCCGACGGATCTGTGACCACCGGTGAGGAGGGAGAGAGGGGCCGTCTTTTTTAGATCTGGAGAGAGGGTGGTAGTGTGAGAAGCAAGTGGGCAGCCCTTAGCAAGAAAGCGCTCAAGCTCCAGCCTATATATCTTTTTTATACTACTAGTACTGGAGGTGGAGTAGTGGTAGAGTAGTTTATATTTTCTCTGCGTACAATACCAGTTAGTCGTGCTTCAAAACTGATCGGCATGCCACTAAAAAAATAAAGGTCGATAACTAATGCGGCACCTCGGGCCAACGCGGCCAGATCGCATTTTGAACGAGAAATTACACACCATGTTTCGTTGACATGTGGTCCCGTTCCAACATATCAGTGAGACGACGGCGAGTAGTAGGAGTATTTCTGAACGGACATGTAGGCCGGGGCGCCTCTTCGTGAACCGTGGCAAACTCGCAACCGTCCACCTACTCTTCACCTTTCCCTCTCGATTTGGAACTGCTGTCGCACGCTCTTCCTCTCCCTCCTCCATTTTCCTTCAGCCCTTCACCCTTTCTTCTGCCATTGTTCGATCGTCTTCTCCATGGAGGGAACAGGCCGGAAATGACCCCGTTATTCTTGCCCCGATATGAAAGATGACGTGGTGGAGGAACTCATTGATCGGTGTGACGTCATCACTCGGTTAGCATGGCAGGTTCGTTCAAGCCCATTCTCGACTCAACTAATAACATCATTACAAAGAACCCAAGAGTCAAGGAGCGGTTTGATCTCCCCTATCTTCTTCGCCGTGAGCCTGATGATGACTGGCGCCGGCACGACGGAGGCCTCGCCCTGTGCAAGTTGATGCCGCTTGATAATGATATGTTTGATGTTAAGATGCCATCGCTTGAGGGCAAAGCTTGGGCGGGCGCAAATAGAGATTGGGTTGTTTACATTGGGTCCAACTTCGAGTGGGAACTTGTGAATGTGTACACTCGTCACCGGGTTCCACTTCCAAAAATCTCAGCACACTGCCCAGAGGTTGAGCACACCGGTAATGTACACACGTTCAAATACAATCATGGTGACTGTATTCTATGGAAGATAGCAATTTGTTGAGTTCCAACCGCTCTTGGAATTACAGCGACTATGATGTTGTTTCTATCTTCGACAAGCTTGTTGCCTTCCTTGATGGTTTCACTCGATGGATATTGCTCCAAAATCAGTTTATGTACACAGATGAGTACTGTGATGCAATTCAATATGAGCGCCTTTTGTTTGCTGCCACCACTCGTGGCACTGTTTTTGCACGGCATCCTAGTAGTTTCGGTACGTTTGTCTTCAATCGTAATTATAATTGTTTCATCCACATGCATGCGGGTTAGCAAGTTTCCCTTTACTAATTAACCTTCTTCTTGTATTTCCAAGGTCCTGTGAACATCCCACCACCTATACTTGAAATTTTTTATAACCAAGGGGGAGATGACGATGGTGATGATCACGAGCATGAGGACAAGCAGCGCCCATATACTCTGTGGCGCCTAGCAACTAATTCCGATGGATCACCTCTTCTTGTGTGTATACAACCCACTAATGATGTTACTGGTAAGGAAGCAGGTGTCTCCCATGGTCGCACTCTCCGGACCTATTCCAACAACCGTTACATGGTATTCGGGATGGATACTAGTGTGCTAGTGCCAACTCCTTCTCCCTGGTACAGAATTGATAGTCTTGGAGAAAACTCGCTCTTCCTTGGACAAAACTATCTGATGATGGTGAAAGGCGATCCAACTGATGTTGACACATTTATGAGAAGCAACTGTGTCTATACCTCGGACATTTGTGTGGTTCCCTACCCTGGTAGGGATATAGTAGGACGCTTCAGCCTGGATGATCAGTCCTGCGTTGGTTTCCAGATCAACAATCGATGGCCCGTCCCAGAGAATCACTTGTGGTTCAAAGCAAGTGTTTCCAACACCGAGGAATGGTTCAGTTGAAGTTCATTTCATTGCTTGTTATTTGTTGTGTGGTGAAAATTTTAGTATTTATAATGTATCCTCATTGTCGATGTGGGTTGATGACCTGTTGTATGTAATAAAATGATATGCGTGTGATAAACTTACTAAATTTATGAATGGCTTTCGAGTCGCTTCTCTGAGTGAGTGGTGCGACGAGGCAAAAAAATATTTTCCGAATACATAATTGTACGTGCATTGCAACAGGTTATCGGATGAGGCCAATCAACAATAGTAGTACACTATTTGTACTAGCTTCAGATGCTTCGCGCGTCGGGCGGGTGTTTTTACTGTAGCCATATGTTTATGTGTTCGCTGTACGTAACCAGCACCTCAAATCCTCGATACTAGTACTATATAGTAGGAGTAAGTAGTAGGGAGTAGTAGGGTGGCATGGGCCAGAACAAGCATTCACGTCCAGGAGTACGACACAGGCCACCACCACGACATCCATCTGACACCATATTATTTGTTGGAGTCCATTTTGCAGCAATCTCTTCGACCTCGTCGTTTCTCTAACTTCAGCCATCGCGCGGCGGGCGAGGTGGGGGTTTGCCGATAGTCGGTTTCCTTAACTACGGTCCCACTTGTAAGGACAACTCCAATGCATGACCCAAACGCACCTCCATTTTGCACGTACTCCAACGATAATTTTGACTAGAAAAGCAAGACCAAAGAAAACAAGAACCACAAGAATGCATTTTACTTCTCTTGTAAGTTGGATTAGTGCCTTCTCGAAACATTCATTGTTGATCTGCAGAGGCTCAATCTTGCGTGCTTCTTTCTTCTTCGAGTGTAAAGAAGTAGACGTTGCTTCCTCGCATCTAGTCTCATGTCTAGCCTCTATTCTAGTAGGAGTATCAACAAGTGCACTAATCTCATCCGATAGTAGAACCGAAGATTTGGTCGGGTTCTTCCTCCTTTTGCCGACACGTGGGACATCCAGCATCCAGGTCGTGTCATGAAAGAAAATAGAGTGGTAGTTGAAGCCACGAGATGTGCATCTTGGGTTAAACTGTAAATAGAATCTTACTACTCTTGAGTAACTCCAAAAGAGGCCACCGAAGATCTTTATTGGATTTGTTTTTCATCACCAGCACGTCGAGGTGAAAGATGTGCAGGTTCAGTGGGTCCTCTTGCGTTTCCACTAACACGTGGGGCCGCATGTGAGCAAACAGACGATGGGCGCCGCACGTCCGCTGGCTGGCTGAGAAGAGAGATAGAGGAGGGCTGAGCATGGACTGCAGGAAATTTGTTCTACGTACCTCGATATAGTGGGGTGGCATGGGCCATAACTTAGTAGCATTCACGTCTAGCAGTACGGCACACGCCACCCACTCAAGTCCCATCTAACACCAATTTTCTTGGAGTCCGTGCTACAGCCATCTCTTCTCCCTCCTGTTTTCTCAGCCATCATGCGGTGGGCGGGGTGGGGGTTTGCCGATAGTCGGTTTGCTCGACTGCGGTCCCACTTGTAAGTGAAAATGCAACACCGCACGCATTCCCGCTTGAGTGACGTGCCGGACCAACTGTGTGGGGGTGCGACGCGAACATGGCAGGCTTTTCCTTTTGAACTCATAACTTGTAAAATTTGGTTCTGCTCCATGGCGCGACCGATAGATAGAAAATAACGATTTTTCCTAGAGTATTGAGAAGTTTGGTTCTGGCGCCGTTCATGCATGGAGTACGTACGAAAATTATGAAGTTGATGTGAAAGGTAAGATAATTACTGTAGTATCATATGCTACTACATGGATTTGACGGAAAGATAAAAATACATACGGATCCATCAACATTCAATGACATCCTCAGGCCCTAGTGCGCCGGGTCACCAACCGACGTGTGAACAGCAGCGGCGTTGGCGGCGAGCTCAACGTGCTTCTGAACAGTGTCATCCAAGGTTGCCCTGTGCTCCAAGAATGCCAGCATCCTATCGTCCTCCTCTCGCACGTAGTAGTCCTTGTGGACGATTTGCGCGTAGACGTGGGTGATTATGTCGATGGTGTCTTGCTGCGCCAGGCGCTGTGCGGCGAGCGCGACCTTGAGGTGGACATTCGCTGGCGCGACGGCGGGTAGTCATAGGGCCACCAGTGCGTCGAAGAGGTTGTTACCATAGTGGCCGTTGAGGGTGGCGGGCATCGCAGAGCCTGGGCGCGTCGGCTGGAGGCTTACGTCAAAGTCGTCCTCAAGCTTCTTGACGACGGTGAACTTGTCGAGGAAACCGACGAGGACCTCATCGAACAAGGAGACGAAGCTGTCGTCCAAGCGGCCCCTCGCCCTGGCGGCCTCAAGCAATACTACCTGGAGACGTTCCTCGGTGTCGGTGGACGTGGTAGTACTCCTAAATCCAGACGGTGGTGCTACTAGTACTAGTAGTAGTACTACCAATATAGTAGTAGGAGTACTAGCACTGTACTACCCATTGGTCAAATTATTACGTGCTGCTCCTCATAGTGAAGTGACAAGACCCTGCGCCGAAGATGACACCGGAGTATAGGCGCTGTGTTTGGCATACCATAGTCAGCCTCACCGTCTGCAGTCACTATCATCATGGCTATAGAGCTAGCCTGCTTACAACTAGCCCTGTTCGACATAATTTCCCGTGCGTAGATGCCCGTGCATTGCACGGAACACCAAGATTGGGGGTGGACGGCTCCGGCAGCGGCCATCGCGCCAGATTTTTCCACGGCCTTCTACTCCTAGATGTGTACACGTGTGCTGGTGTGTGTTTTGTGCTGGGTGTGCGCGAGTGCATCCTTCTGTGCATGCCACCGCGCAGTGGTGAATTGTGCACGAGCGCGTCCTTCGCGCGCAAGAAGTTTGTCCTCAATGCGCCTTCAATTTACTAGTGTGCGGGGTGCTACCCCGAGTGGTTTCAACTTTTTTTACTTCACCGCATGTCAGATGGGACTCTAGTTTACTTATTTTCACCCACTGCCACATAGGCCAGCACACGAAGATACAGAACACAAGCTGACAAGGCAGCATGTGGATTGGTTGACTGGTCAACAAAACAATATATGGAGCTATATGCTGACACAGTGAGCGTATAATCCGTCGGTATAGAGAGTTCGAGTGAGAGGGGAGGCCCGTGAGAGCTAGCAGAGAGAGAGAGAGATAGCTACTCCCTCTGTTCGATAATGTAGTTCCAACATTTTTTTAAGTCAAACTTTTGAAACTTTGACCAAGTTTATAAAGAAATTACTTATATCTACAATATTAAAGATAAATGATAGTATGAAGTAAGTACATGTTGTGATGAATCTAATGATTGTTCCAGATGTAAATGTTTTTCTCCACATATACCTGGTCAAACGTTTCTGAGGTTTGACTTTTCAAAACATCCACATGCTTATGGATGTGACAGAGTCCCTAACAAGAGAGAGAGAGACAGAGAGAGTGAGTGAAAAAGTGTGTTTGCGTGTGTGAAAGAGACATGGACAACACATGATAAAAGTATAGAAAAAGCGTGTGTGTCTTATGCAAACATATCACACATGCATCTTCGACAACGGAGGCAAGGTGAGGAGATTGTGTTTGGTTGTTTGGAACCGAGAGAGCAAGACCCCTAAGCTAGCACGTGGCCAAGAGCGGTCTGACAAACAAGGGAGAGTGGTCGAGAGAGACGTACGGAGAAAATGCAGACATGGGGAGGAGAGAGTGTATGTTTGTCATAGAGAGATCCCCTGGAGATCATGATGGGACTACATGTGTGGGAGATCGAGTGACAAGGTTTGTGCGCGATAGAAGATGCCCCGAGAGATATCGAGATAGGCGTATGGATCGTAGGAGACAATACGTGTGTTCCTGTTGGCTAGTAAGAGATAATCATACTTTGGAGGGGGGGAGTGCTTGCGCCTATGATGGATTGAGGGATTATGGTATTTAGGGGGGTGCGTGTCACATGGAGAGAGAGCAAGGGCGGAGAGTGTTGGATGGGTCTATATGTATAGCGCGAGCGAGACATGTGTATGTGTGAACCAGGGAGATATAAGGCCAGTTTGGCTTGCGTCCTGAGCATCTTTTGCCTGGCCTGGGGTTGTGGCTGGATTTCATGCATGCTTGTTTGGTTGCTAACCTGTGAAAAAGAAACCCCGCCTGGCCTGGGTTCCCTTGCACTTTAATTAGCCTGGCTGAACTCTAGACACTACAAGTAGCCTGGCCTAGGCGACCGATTTCGAACGCCTGGTCGTGCCTGGTCGTGTGGCCATGAGGCTAACAACAACATGGATGGATATTAGCATTAAATAATTGATGCATGGATTGATTGATGGGACGTTGATGCTTTACCTAGCCCAAGCATGAACCAAACGCTTCAGCACCACACAAGCCTGGCCAGGCAGAAATATTTTACATCTCACGTCCACACTAGGCAGTACCGGCCATCAAGGCATGAGGGTCAAGTCACGAACCAAACTGACCAATAAAGTTTGAGAGAGATTGAGGAGCCCCGATAAGGCTGAGTGGTGCGTCAGATAGCTGAGAGGGGGAAAGAGATATTCCATTCGCTCGATAATGCAGCGCATGTAAATTTTTTAGAAGTCAAACTTTGGAAACTTTGATCTGGTTTACGCAAATGTTATTTATATCTACAATACCAAATATACATCATACAAAACTACATCTCATGGTGAATCTAATGGCTTATGTTTGCCGTACTAGATGTAATTCTTTTTCTCCACGTACATGGTCAAACTTTGTGATGTTTGACTTTTTAATAAATCTATATGCTATGGACCGAGGAGAGTGCCTCAGTCGAGACAGATCAAGTGCGTGTGAAGGAGAATGAGTAAGTGTGCAAAAAGAGTATGTGTGTGAAAGAGAAAATAACAACAAACGATAAATTAGATAGAGAGTGTGTGTTTTTTCGTTTCTTATGCGAACATATCACGCATACATCTTCGAGATGGAAAAGCGAGGCGAGGCGATACACGAAGATAGCTAGTCTGTGATTGTTTGCAACGGAGAGAGACACCCCTATAGCACATGTCCAACAGAGTTGTGGCCAACAAGGAACAAAGGTCGAGAGGGACACCTGGATGGCATGGACGCATGAGGAGGGAGAGAGGGTGTGTTTGTGATAGAGAGATCCCGTCGAGATCGTGAGGGGACTATATGGGTCGGAGATCGAGGGAGTGCGTGCGCGATAGAAAGATGCCCCGAGAGAAACCGAGATAGACCATGCACATGTTTGTGATGGAGACTAAGATTAGCTAGTCATATACATATAGGGGGGACTGCGTGTGCCTACAATTGAGTGAGAGACCATCATACTTGGTTAGCTGGGCATGAGATTGTGTGTGTGCGCGTGTGAGATGGAGAGACAACGAGGGGGAGAGATAGAGTTTTAGATGGGCCTATCGAGTGCGAGTGAGATATGCATGTGTATGTGTGACCCAGGTGGATGGAGAGTTTGAGAGAGGGGGGAAGAGCTCCGAGACGACATAGTGGTGCGTGAGAGAGTTATAGGCAAAGAGCCATGGAATCTGTGTGCGTACGATGAGTGCACCCAAGATATCTAGCTTGGACTAGCTAGAGTATCATACATAGTGTGCGAGA
>NC_057806.1:161074578-161121622 GCF_018294505.1 Triticum aestivum
AGAGAGAGAGAGAGAGAGAGAGAGAGAGAGAACAGGAGTCCGGGAGAGGGGGAGGCTGCGTTTTATGCATCGAAGACTGATATAAACCATGTTTCGATATAAACTTGCATTCAAATATTTAAATTGGAGAATATGTTGTCTGGAATCCACACATGAACGAATATATGCATATATCAAACAAATTCATTAATTTGACTTTCAACATGTTCATGGAGTACTATAATACTGTACAACATGCTACTCGATTGAGGTGTTCAATTTTGGATTTAGTTCACTATTTTGACCTACTGAACGAGCTATTTCATTGAATCGAGATATTTCATTTTGGGTTTGATTTGCGTTTTTGACTGGGTCAACTTTTTGTCATATAGTATATTGCTAGCAACGAGCATGTAAAAACATATTACTCCCGAGCATCATCTCTCCATCTAAAAAAGAAGTGGCAAGCTAATATTTCAAAATTTGATCCGAATCGACTTGGTAAGGTAGACGTGGATGCTCGTTCTCCCAAAATTTGAACGAACCGTTAAACATCCCCTCTGCTCGGTGGAATTCGCCCAAGCAAATAAATGGGAGACACAAAATTACCGTCCTATGTGGGACACGCATCAATTGGCCCGTTGTACATCGAGGGTAGGTTCGTAACTTCATCCAAGCGCGCCTTCTCCTCGGCCGAAATGACATGTGCCGAATAATTCATAAACCATGGTCGGCAAAACACGCTCTCCTCGCCCGAAATAGCTCGCGCCCACTATTTCAAAACACGCTCTCCTCGCCCGAAATCGCTGGCGCCCACTATAGTTCAAAACACGCCCTCCTCGCCTGAAATCGCTCCCGCCCAGAGAAGCAAAGTTACTCTACTATCCCCGACCCTCAGTACAAAGACCCAAGCCGAGAAGCCTATAGGCAAGGGTAGAATTGTAACTCCCCCTCACATTTCAGACAAATGCGTCCATAAGACATGGTTCCACTCCCCTCCCAATTTCCCCCGCCCGCCCCCACTCATACCTCGTGGGCGCCAAATCACCTTCTCCCCGGGACGCTCCCTTCTCCCGAGCCGCGAAACCTCAGCCCCACCTCCATGGCGCCCCCACCACACCAATTTCACAGCTACCCTCCTCCCTAATGCCGGAGACGCTGTCCATTTGTCGCCGTGCACTGGGCCGTGCGCCTCTTACTCCGTGCTGCTGGTGCTGCCTCGACGACGGCCGCGTGAACCGTACCGGAGCCGATTCGCCCCCGCCATTGTTCACGGCGCCGGAGCGGCTCCAACTTTGGATCCGTCCAGAGTCCTGGCGCTGCTTCGGCGTAGCCGTCGACCGTCGCGACATCGCTCTTTCCCTGCCACCGGTCGCCACCGCAATCACACCGGCCTCACCGACTCGGCAGCTGGACCTACCTACTTCACCATGTCGCCAGATAGGTCGCACCCTCATCTCAAATCACTTTATTTAGGGGTCAGTTGTCTGAATTTTTATTCTGGGCCAATCGATTTGCAATGGGAAGCAGCACCCCTCGAGGCGGCAGAGCTCCTAGGCTGCCGGTTGGCTGGTGTCTAACGTAAGGGTGCGGGGCTGCAAAGTTTGCCGTGAAAGCAGCACTTAGATGGCTATCTTTTAGAGTTGCATGGGTTGAAGGTACTGCCGCCGGCGGATCTGGATGACGGGGAGTCTTTGTGGATTGGCCCGGGGGCGGCGCAACCACGACAATGCGGTGGGGCGGGGAGCGGGGTTTTGGCCGGGGCCACAGACGGCGGAGGCAGGCTGCTCTGCCGTTGGTCACTGGCTCTTCGGGGAAGATTCCGAACAGTGTCAGCCGGGAGGCAGTAGACGGCCAGCCATCCGACATAGATCGGATAGTACCAAAATAAAATAAAATCATGTGACCCCAATTTTGTCTTCAGTCAACAGACGTGTGACCACTCTCGTACCTTGCTGTTGATCTCTTAGTGTATTTCTTCAGATCAAAGAGATATGTCATTCTTAACATTACGTGTTATCTGCATCATCAGACACACCGTCTTCCGACTCACCGCAGCTGCTCCAACAAGGGAAGCATACACCAGAAGGGAGCTATAGTCCCCACTCAACAGTTCCATGCATCGAATGCACGTGCCCGACATGCACAGCCACAACAACTGCAGGGCCATCCACAAGTCAGCACATGATGCTCACTCCTATGGATGGCAGCCAGATAGGTTCTACCCTCATCTTACTTGTGTGCAACATTTTTGGCTTTGTTATTCATCCAATCATGGAAAATAGATCATCACCTTTCACTGTATATTCATGCTGATCTCTTAACGATGTTCCATAGTTCAGCTAAGATACTTGTTCTTTAGGTAACACTGTTCCATAGTTATCATCCATCAGCCAATGCTATTCCACAGGCTGGTGATTATAGTATTATACCACTTCTTGTATTTCCTATGTTGTTCTTTAATACTTTTGTGTGCCATCTAGTTAATCTCGAGTACAAACGATACATATTCTGTAGCTTTCATCTATGTTCTCCCTTTAGTTTATGAGACCTGTTGCTGCTAGTTAACCCCAGTCCTACTATTTATGTCGTCTCCTACAGGCACTCATTACATAAATCTAATTACTAGTTGTCTTCCATGCATGTCAGATATAATTGCACACACTGATATATCCACAAGAACCTCACGGAGCAATGTAAAAGCCAATAAACTTGATGTCAATGATACCCAATATGATGGAACATGTAAAGGCAGTTCTTCAGAAGACTTGCAGAAAGATGATGAATCCTCGTCACCCCACAAGGTCCTTGCTCTTACTTGGCCTGTGATATGGGTACAACATGCATATAATGTCCTGGAGTGTATCTACTCTGTTACAATGCCATGTGCTTAGCATGCTGATCATGCATGTAAATATGTCATGCCTTCCTGTTTTTCAGTACCTATTCCATTCATGATAACATGTTTAAAATTTAAGTACTGTCATTCTACTCTATCACAATGCCATCTGCTTAATTTGGACATCATGCTTCTGAATATCTTATGCATTGTTATTCATCAGTATGTACTTCATCTGTCTACCATACCATGTTTTTTACATTGAAGTGCTGTTCTAGTGCTTTGTTGCAATGCCATCTTATTTTCCCAATCATACACGTGTATGTTGCCTTAGTTATTTCTGTATGTATTCCGCTAGCATATAGTTTTACATTCAACTAGTGTTTTTTTGCTGTGTTGTCCTGTCGTATCCCTAGCTCTTACACCATACTCCCTCCATCCGGATTACATGTTGCCAAAATGGATAAAAAAGGATGTATCTAAAACTGAAATGCGCCTAGACCCATCCATTTTTTCCGGATGGAGGGAATACATGTCAATATGTCATGCCTTTCTATTCTTCAGTACCTATTCCATCTCTCTGCTGCCGCATGTTTTATAATTAAAGCACCATTCTTCTATACAAGGCATGCAAGGGAAGACGACTATGCTAGAATCTGAAGGGTTACAAACAAGGCCTTTGAAAAAGATCCAAATGCCAGGAGATAATAAACCAACTCCAGTTTTTAAAGATACTGCTCCAGCACAGAGAAACCCAACTACTACTGATAATAAGCAGATTCCAGTGGCCAAAGAACTAGTCCGCTCCAGTCCAGCAAAAATATGTCAACTCAACTCTAAGAAGCGTGTGCGTATCCTTGCATCATGAAATTTTATAGCATGCTGATCATATTTTCTACATGTTTCTTACCCATCTCTCTTTTAGAAAATAAGCTTAACAGATAGAAGAATTTCTGCACTAGTATCGTCTGTGAGGAAAGATTCTTGCAGGAATTCTCTGTACTCCAATGCAGATGTAAGTACCAGTTGTATATCACTATATTTTTACATCGGCATGTATTTTGTTAATCGGCGTGAATCCAACCTTTATCTGATCTAAATTTAGTTGTAGCAAAATGTATGATTAAAGGCCACAATGTTGATTTTTGTAAGGAAAACTGCTTGGTAGTTTTGCATCCTGAGTGGCATGAGTGTACTATCTCATATGAGTGGGTTTGATTACTTTGGTTCTGTAGTGGGTTTTCAATGTTTTCTTACTGTGTTGTCCTGTCGTATCCCTAGCTCTTACGTCATACTCCCTCTGCCCGGATTACATGTCGCAGAAATGGATCAAACTGGATGTATCTAGAACTGAAATATGCCTAGACCCATCCATTTATTTCCGGATGGAGGGAATACATGTCAATATGTCATGCCTTTCTATTCTTCAGTACCTATTCCATCTCTGCTATAGCATGTTTTATAATTAAAGCACCATTCTTCTATATAAGGCATGCAAGGGGAAGACGGCTATGTTAGAATCTGAAGGGTTACAAACCAGGTCTTTGCAAAAGATCCAAACGCCAGGAGATAATAAACCAACTCCATTTTTCATAGATACTGCTCCAGCACAGAGAAACCCCACTCCCACTGATAATAAGCAAATTCCAGTGGACAAAGAACTAGTCCGCTCCAGTCCAGCAAAAGAGTGTCAACTCCATTCTAAGAAGTGTGTGCGTATCCTCGCATCATGAAATTTTATAGCATTCTGATCATATTTTCTACATGTTTCTTACCTGTCTCTCTTTTAAAAAATAAGGTTAAACGATACAAGACTTCCTCCATTGGGATCGTATTCGAGGAAAATATCTTGCGGGAATTCTCTGTGCTCCAGTGTTGATGTAAGTACCTGTTGTATATCACTATATTTTTACATCATCATGTATTTTGTTAATCAGCCTAAATCTAACCTTTATGTGATCTAAAATTAGTTGTAGCAAAATGTTAAAGGCGCCAATGTTGAATTTTGTAAGGAAAACTGCCTGGTAGTTTTGCGTACTGGGCTGCATGAATGTGCTATCTCATATCACGCACATTACTGAATTATAGTCCTTCTCTGGTTGCCCATTCATTCATTGTGTCAATGTTGCTTTCGTATTACCTTACCTGGCTGATGATAGTTGTGCCATATTGTGTTAATTTGGTGTAGGCTAGTTGCCCAAATGTTCGTTGTGTCAATGTTGCTTTCCTATTATCTGACTTGGCCAATGATAGCAATGCTAGTGTGTTAATTTTGTGCAGGCTGCTGAAGATAAGAAGACAAACTCTGAAAATAGCAAGGCAACCCCATTGTTTCTTTCTAGTAAATAAAGGCTAGGTAATATGGCAATAACTCATGATTAATCTGTTTGGTTCCTGTCCTAATTTATGTTATGATGCAGTGCTCAAGACACTCTCCACTATCAATAATACAAGCCTGTCAAAATCGCCATCTGAATGTGTTCAGTATCCTTTGTCTCGAATGCGACGGAATAAATGTATGTTTGTGAACCAATTAATGGCTGAAGCAATGATGGAAATGGTGGATGAATCAGAGGTGCAGAGTCATGCAACACAACAACTGATCAATGTTTTCAGAAAAATTGTGGCAAAGCAGCAAGAACTTGCCCACATGCTTATGGGCGTCATCTATGCTGAGGTTGCAGATTGTGACGTTGTAGATGGTTAGGTTCTGCTCATTTATTTGCACTGGCATCAATCTTTCATTGCCCAGTGGATGTAATTTCCTATAATATATTCTGGATATGCAACGTTATTCCCTGTATGCCGTACCTTTGCTCGTCTTAATGGGCTCAAATTATCTAATTTGGCCTAAAGACATGAACGAACTTTAGTGGGCCCATTAAGTTAATGGGTCGTTAATAGGCCGAAAGTTAATGGTCGGCCCTCTTTCCTCCCGGGTCGTTAACAGGCCGACATCGAAGCGGGCAACAGGTGGCCCCAATTTATTTAATAGGCCGTTACTAAGTTTGGGCTACATATGGCCCAACTATACTGTAGGCCTTTAGCAGGCCGAAAGAGACATCGGGCTTGTACTGGACCATGAAGAGCATGGGCCGCTAAGAGGCCGAAAGTCAGGTCGTATTGTAAACGGCCCAACTATGTTGTGGGCCTTTAGCAGGCCGAAAGAGAAACTGGGCTGGTATTGGACCATGAAGGGCATGGGCCGATAAGAGGCCAAAACTAAGGTCCGACTACAAATGGCCCAACTCATTTATGGTCCATTAACAGGCCGAAAGGCACACAGGGCCGGGAATTGGCCCAACACTTAAATGGGTCGCTAAAAGGCCAAAACTCAGGTCCGACTACAATTGGTCCAACTGATTTATGGGCCGTCAACAGGCTGAAAGTGACACCGGGCCAGAAATTGGCCCAACACTTAAATGGGCCGCTAAAAGGCCGAAACTCAGGTCCGATTACAAATGGCCCATCAGATTTATGGGCCGTCAACAAGCTGAAAGACACACCGGGCCGGAAATTAGCCCAACATTTAAATGGGTCGCTAAAAGGCCGAAAGATGTACAACCTGAAAATTGGCCCATCCATTAAATGGGCCGCTAATAGGCTGAAATCTCATCGGACCGATATTGAGCCCAAATATATAGCGGACTGTTAACGGGCTCGAACTGACGATGGGCTGCAATGGTGTCATATCTTTAACAGGCCGAATTGGCACATCTCGTATGGGCCGTGGGCTTAAATGGACCTGACACAAGTAGGCCTTATATGGGCCGGCCTGCTAATTTTTACTGGGTCGGCCTTTTTCACAGGAATGGGCCACTGTTGGGTCGTGCCACATGTCGACCTATCATAGGCGCCTCCTGTCCAATGAGTGGATGACATCTGTCCCAACGATGGGCCGACACGTGTTTCCTCTAGCCAATGATGATTTTACACGTGGAAAATCCCCATTGGTCGGGGCTGTTAACGGGTTATCAGATCCAAAATCCGACCCGATAGATTAACGGCATTCCGTTGCAGTGGATGCCATGTGTCGGTCACCCTTGACGTAAGCACTTCTATGAAGCGCGATTTATCATCATGGAAGTGGACACTTCCATGATGATAATTTTGGTAATGTCATGGAACACTTCTACGACAGCACAAGTATGACTATCTTGATTCTGTCATAAATTTGTCATGGATGTACATGCATGAAAAAAAGCGACCTACTGTGACAAACACGTATCATAACGGAAGTGTATTGTTTTTGTAGTGTTATGGATAGTTGAAGCAAATACAACATATTGTACTATGATACCTTTCGCCAGATGAATCTGACTGACAAGGATCTCAAGCCATCCTCCACGGTGTTCCATGGCGTGGTGCCTGGCAAGTCGGCTTACCCCGTTGGAAAGATATCATCAGAAGTGGCTTTTGGCGACGAGTACAATTATAGAGGAGAGACGTTGTGGTTTGAGGTGGTCAAAAATCAAAAGTCCATATCATGCTTTGTTTGGACGGTCGACTTATGCTCGGTTTATGGTCGGCCCTTGTTATATTTATCTGCAGCTTAAGATGCTAGGGCCAAAGGGGATGATTACGATACATGGTGATCGTCCCTACAAAAAAATACACTTCCGTGATGATACCTGATTGTCATAGTAGGTCACGTTTTCTGTCATGCATGTACATCCATGACGATTTTATGAAAAAATCAAGATAGTCATACCTGTGATATCGTAGAAGTGTTCCATGACATTACCAAAATTATCATCATGGAAGTGTCCACTTCCATGACGATAAATCACGCATCATATGTGTTTTCGTCAAGGGTGACCGACATGTGGCATCCACCGTAACAGGTCGCCGTTAAGCTATTGGGCCGGTTTTGGATCCGACAACCCGTTAACAGCCCGAACTAATGGGGATTTTCCACGAGTAAAATTCTCATTGGCCAGAGGAAACACGTATTGGCTCATCGTTGGGATAGATGTCATCCACTCATTGGACATGAGGCGCCTATGATATGTCGACACATGGCACGACCCAACTGTAACGCCCTCTATGCGGCTATATCTCCCACGTGTCGAAGAACGACTTAGAGGCATAACTGCTTTGAAAGCAATGTCGCAAGTGAGGTAATCTTAACAACAACCCATGTAATACAATAAGGGAAAAGGATACATAGCTGGCTTACAATTGCCACGTCACACAATGCATAAATAAGTCATTACGTTCATCCAGATACACTCAAGGTCTGACTACGGAACCAAAATAAAGATAAACCCCAAATGCAACAATGTCCTCGATCGCCCCAACTGGGCACCACTACTGATCGTCTGGAAAGGAAATGTAGTATCGTCCTGAGTCCTCGTCGAACTCCCACTTGATCTTAGTTGAATCACCTGGAGCGGAATCATCGGTCCCTACATCTGGTTTTGGAAGGAATCTGTGAGTCACGGGGACTCAGCAATCTCACACCCTCGCGATCAAGTCTATTTAAGCTTATAGGAAGGGTAAAGGGTATGATGTGGATCTGGAGCAAGCGACTAGCATATATGGTGGCTAACATACGCATAAGAGAGCGAGAAGAGGAGGCAAAGGCACGATCAATGAACTATGATCAAGAAGTGATCCTAAAACAACCTACGTCAAGCATAACTCGAGACCTTGTTCTCTTCCCGGACTCCGCTGAAAAGAGACCATCACGGCCACATACTTAGCTGATTCATTTTTATTAAGTTAAGGTTAAAGTTTTCTACAACCGGACATTAACAAATTCCCATCTGCCCATAACCGCGGGCAAGGCTTTCGAAAGATCAAATCCCTGCAGGGGTGTCCCAACTTAGCCCATCATTAAACCGGACATGCATCCTACTTGATTGTGCATCATGCCATGTTGTTGTAGTGGTTGTTTACCATGTTGTTTGCTTCTTTCCGGGTTGCCTTTCTCGTGAGCTTCGGTTCCATTCCGGAGTTGTGAGGATCCGTTCGACTTCGTCCGTGTGTCTTCTTCATGACTCGTTCTTCTTCCTTGCGGGATCTCAGGCAAGATGACCATACCCTCGAAATCACTTCTATCTTTGCTTGCTAGATGCTCGCTCTTTTGCTATGCCTATGCTATGATGCCTACCACTTGCTTATCATGCCTCCCAAATTACCATGTCAAACCCCTAACCCACCTTGTCCTAGCAAACCGTTGTTTGGCTATGTTACCGCTTTGCTCAGCCCCTCTTATAGCGTTGTTAGTTGCAGGTGAAGACTGAAGTTTGTTCCTTGTTGGAACATGGAGATCGTTCCTTGTTGGAACATTGTTTACTTGTTGGTGGATATCACAATATCTTTTATTTAATTAATGCATCTATATACTTGGTAAAGGGTGGAAGGCTCGGCCTTATGCCTGGTGTTTTGTGCCACTCTTGCCGCCCTAGTTTCCATCATATCGTTGTTATGTTCCCGGATTTTGCATTCCTTACGCGGTTGGGCTATAATGGGAACCCCTTGACAGTTCACCTTGAATAAAACTCTTCTAGCAATGACCAACATTGGTTTTACCATTTGCCACCTAGCCTCTTTTTCCCTTGGGTTCCGCGGACTCAAGGGTCATCTTTATGTAAACCCCCGGGCCAGTGCTCCTCTGAGTGTTGGTCCAACCTGTCAGCCGCCGGTGGCCACCAGGGGCAACTTTAGGATGGCCTACCAGAAGTTTGGACAATTTGAGTGTGCCCTGAGAACGAGATATGTGCAGCTCCTATCGGGATTTGTCGGCACATTCGGGCGGTGTTGCTGGATTTGTTATAACTTGTCGAAGTTGTCTTGTAGAACCGGGATACTGAGTCTGATCGGAATGTCTCGGGAGAAGGTATATCCTTCGTTGACCATGAGAGCTTGTCATGGCCTAAGTTGGGACTCCCCTACAGGGATTTGAACTTTCGAAAGCCGTGCCCGCGGTTATGGGCAGATGGGAATTTGTTAATGTCCGGTTGTAGAAAACCTGAAGTTGACCTTAATTAAAATACATCAACCGCGTGTGTAACCGTGATGGTCTCTTTCCGGCGGAGTCCGGGAAGTGAACATGGTGTTGGAGTTATGCTTGACGTAGGTTGCTATAGGATCACTTCTTGATCATAGTTCTTCGTTCGTGCTTTGCCTTCTCTTCTCGCTCTCATATGCGTATGTTTAGCCACCATATATGCTAGTCGCTTGCTGCAGCTCCACCTCATACCTTTACCTTACCCATAAGCTTAAATAGTCTTGATCGCGAGGGTGTGACATTGCTGAGTCCCCGTGACTCACAGATACTTCCAAAACCAGCTTGCAGGTGCTATTGAACCGTGTAGTGACGCAACCAAGCTCAAGAAGGAGCTCGATGAAGATCTTGTCCTTTGCATTGTTTCGTTCTAGTTGATCAGTAGTGGAGCCCAGTCGGGACGATCGGGGATCTGTGTAGCTTTTGGGGTAGTCTTCTTTTATTTTGGTTCCATAGTTGGACCTTGATTGTATCTGGATGATGTAATGCTTTATTCATGTAATTGTGTGAAGTGGCGATTGTAAGCCAACTATGTATCTTTTCCCTTATTGTATTACATGGGTTGTTTGCGAAGATTACCTCACTTGCGACATTGCTTTCAATGTGGTTATGCCTCTAAGTCGTGCTTCGACACGTGGGAGATATAGCCGCATCGAGGGCGTTACAAGTTGGTAATCAGAGCCTTCCCCGACCTTAGGAGCCCCATTGCTTGATCGAATTAGCTGACGAGTTGAGTCTAGAAAAATGTTTGGAGTCATTTAGGAATTATATATCGGAGAGTTTAGGAATTCGTTTTACTCCCCAGTCCACTCGTCGCTCTGGTAAGGAATCCTGACGTAGAGTTTTGACTCTTCTCTTCTCAAATTTCACTAAACAAAATTTTAGGATCACGTGGGTATCTTGGAATCATTCTGATCGATTTGTGACGAGAACATTGTTCTTGGTTCCTCCTGTCATTTAGGGGTTGTGGCAGTGTCCCGGGGAGTTGAGCTCTGAGGTGTTGTCGTCACAATTTTATCGTTGCAATTCTGGAATACCTGAGTTTAGTTTCGCCGACATCGAAAATCTCTTTTATGCAGTTGTTGGTAAGATAACCTCGACACCACCCAGTACTGGGGCGGGAGTTCGGGAGTATTGCCATAACCTGTATAACAGATGCTTTTTGAAGGTTGAGGTAGACGATTTCCGAAGTTTTTTCTTGGTTATGTGTTGAAGGACGGATACAGCTGGATGTAGGATTTGTTAGTTTTGGGTGAGATTATTATGCTTCCCCTGTATCCCCAACACCTGATTGCATAACTGGAAAATTTCGGGAGTTTATAAGTGGGAATTCAAGTAGCTCTTAGGATATCTTTCCGACAGATGTATGATATGAAATTGGGGTTCGACGTCTAGTGGTCCGCCTATCCACGGTTGGTTTTACAGTGGTCTCGTTGTGTCTTAAAGAGTCCTTGGCTATGCCGACTCGGGGACGCTTCATATGTCATGTGCACTGCCTTGTACATGATGGTGCTGTACGATCGAGCCCGTGTAGGCCCCACCACGAAAACTTCGGGCGAAATTTCTATCATATGTTTGTTCCGGCTTATTCCGCAAGCCAATCCTTTGTTTTGTTTTGAGTTGTGGTATTCGAGTTGCTTCAATGTCAAGTGTTGGTTCCATACCTTCCCCAAATGGTGTTATCATACTTCGATGTGAATACTAATCCTTCTCGATCATCGAGTTTGTCATTTCAATTTCTTGTCAACCGGCGTGTTTCCCTTCAAGTGGATCCGATCACTTCAACATTTGCAAGATCCAATCTCAGCTTTCTGAACGGTGTTCATTCATCCATCCCAAGTTGTCTTTGTTTTCCCACCCTCCCACCCTTGTTTCTTCAAGGACTCAGATTTCTTAATCAAGTATCCTTTTATTCATGTGAAGTCTCGCCATTCTTTTCCTTCATGTTCTTACCCAGTGGTTCTCATGAAGATGCTCTACTAGTTCAATATTCTCCATTCTTTTCTTCTCCGGTGGATTCAATTCAAGCTTTGTCGGTCATATCTGTCCTCGCTTCAAATGTTTTCTCATGCCGGTGCACCTCATATTCATCCATTTCTTGCTATTTAATTGTTCTGGAGTGCTGAATATATATCAAAAGATTAGTGTCTCCATTATCAATCCGTCCAAGATATCTCGAGGTGTTATCTCATTCAAGCCGTTTAATTCAAACGGTGCTATCTCCTTTGCAAGTAATCGTTCAACAATGTATCTTTTCAATGGGCCCTAACCCATAGGTCTTTTCCCAGGATCTTACCTGAATCTTCTAATTTTTCCGGAGCTATTCTTAAATTCTTTTCTAAAGTTTGACGTAAGAATGAAGTATCATCAGTCAAATGTCTTTCTCCAAAATCTTTCAAATTTTTTCACCATTGGTTCAACCTTTCTAATTTTTTATTTCGGTGTGCCTCAACAATCCATGGTGGTCTTTATCATCGTCATTCTCTGCAGTTGAAGACCAAAGAAGAGTTTCTTTTAAATCTTGCTCCATTCTCTGTCATCCTCTCACAATTGTTTTTGATTGCGGGAATTCTTTTCACCTATCTGGAGAAATTCAAGATTCAGTTCAGTTTGTTCATCCGGAGTCCATCATCTCAGATTTATTCACTCTCAGCTTTCAGCTCTCTTTCTCCAAATCTTACCGGTGCATCATTCAAGTTTTCTCTAATCAGCTCGTGATCTCTCCGTTCTCATGGATCTAAATTCCCTCAAGCACCTTCGTGCATTTGATAATTCTTCCCGGTGTTTCTTTATATTTTTCATTGTTAATTTTCAATCCTTACGGTGGTTTGTGCAAGATTCCTCTTCTTTCGTTATCATATCAATTCATTCGTTGTTCCGATTCCACCGGTGGTTCCATCAATACCTTCTCAAGTTGGCGCTATATCTCTCTTAATCTTTTCTACGAGAATAAGTAGTATGCCAAATCCGTTGCTTGTCATCAATCTAAATTAGTGAAGGATAAGCATAATGTAATTCTTATTTTTATTTCATCGAGCGAATTCAATTCCCTATTCCGAAGGCTCATCAAATTCTAGATCTAAATTGTTTCATCTTCTATTTTTCCCAGAGTTCCGACCTCTCGCAATTATATCACCACGGAGATCCATCTAAATCATTACAAGGTTTCACCTTGTGTTTATCGGCCTCTCTTTCCTTCTGTTTGATCATTTCTTTTGTTGTCGAAGTTCTTCATGAAGGTTCTTCATGATGGTTCATCAAGGATTTAATTCCTTCTCAAAGTGTTTGTCAAGATACTTTTCAGGGGAGCTCAAGTTTTCTTCTTCTTGCTATCCGGAGTGCAATTCTTTCTACCGTATCATTGGAGGTGGTATTATGTCATTCTTGATAATTTGAGCTCATATTTCATGATTCACATATTGTTAAGAATCAGGTATTTTAAATCCATCAACCTATTCGTTGGAATTATCTTGGGTTATATTTCACCTAGAGTGTTCCCTAAGGATTGTTGCTACCTATGGTGCTCATAAATGACCCAAGTTCTTCTTTCATCCTTCCGGTGAAATAAGTTTCTTGTCTCCTTGCTCATACCAATCCAATTCTTTTTCCCGTGAGTGGCAGGTTGTCACCTCATAATTTGAGATGTATTCCATAAGACCATATCAAGCTTATTCTTTTCGTTGTTGGTTTTTTCCAACAACTCCGTTCGACCCTTCTCCTAAGGATACCTTTTCAAGCTCTTTGTAGCAGAAGTTGGCATTTTCTTCTACATTCTTTTGTCTCAATTATCTTTATTCTATTCTTTCTCCCGGAGGTCTAGTGATGTTGCTCTTTTCACTCCTCATCTCGGTTTGTCAAGATCATGTTCAATTTCTTCCATTTACAGTCGAAGTGCTGTCCAAATTATATCAGTCTTATTCCTTCTCTATCTTGTGTAACCAGAGTGTCGTGTCCTCTGCTCAAGTTCTTTTCACCGTATCAAGTCTTGCATAACTTCTCAATCGGAGTGCTGCTCGAAGTTGTTCTTCCTTGTCCCTCTTTTCTAACAGAGTGTTTTCAACTTCGTTCATCTCCGTTGTATTCTTTTCTCGAAATGGCTTAACCTTTTTCAAGGTTCCTTGGTTTCACTCATTGGTCAAAGAAGCAACTTAGTTTTTACCGCTTATCTTCCTTTTTCCGTTGTCCCTCCAGTGCCATTCTAGATCTCGGGACGAGATCCTCTCGTAGTGGGGGAGTATTGTAACGCCCCGAGACCGATGTGCCAGGTGTCCTCCAATTTTTCGCTGTTGTTGCCTTGTCATGTGCTTGCGTGTCGCATCTTTTCATGTCATCATGTGCATTGCATCATCATCTTTTCGAAACTTGCATTTGCCCGGGTTCTCCCAGTTCCGTCTGTTATCCGTTCTTAGCCCAGACACACTTGCACGCGCCCGCGGTACGTCCGAATATTATTTTAGAAGTGGCCGGAAAATGTTCTCGGAATGGTATGAAAGTTGGCGTGCGGTGTTGTTTGGTTGTTAGTAGACCGCCTGCCAAGTTTCGTCACGTTCGGAGTCCGTTTGAGGCCCCAACGAATAACTATAGCGGCAATATAGCTGGTCTTTTCGTCGGACGTTTTCGGTCTCCGGAAACCGTGCCGGGCTGCATCTCTCCCCTCTCCTCTCAGCCCAACCCACTCTCCTCAATCCACCTAGGCCCATGCCTACCCTTCTTTGCACAGTGCCCGCGGCCCTCCTCGCACGCGCGTCCGAAACTGTCCCGTACCCGACCCGGATAGTCATCACCGCTGGGTCCGGAACATCCTCAAACATCTACAAAATATCGTCTTTTTATTTATTGGACTCCCTAGACTATTTATTCGCGTCCGTGTGTTTTCGATCGGAAGGTCCAAACTCTCTCTTTTCCCTATATAAATAGTCCACCCACATGCCTATTTGGACAAATCCTAGACCAACTCCCTAAAATCCCTCCACCCCGCCGCCACACTCCACCGAATCCACATCCGGATCCTCCCATTCCTCCTCCCACCAACCAGAGCTCGAGCCCGAGCTCTTCAATTCGAACCCAACCAGATCACCTCCCCGCGCCTCCACTCAATCCCTAGCCATCTCCTGCCCGAGGGATTCCTCCTCCCTGCCTCGCTCAAACCCAAAGAGAAGAGCTACTCCTCGACCTTCAGTCGCCGCTCGCCGGAGCACCAGACCAACACAAGAGCTCCGCGCCGCCCCTTCCAACTCGATCCTCGTTGGAGCTTTCCTCCTCCACGCCTCTCTCTCTCTCTCTAACTTCCGCTGCGGGGAACAGCAGCCGCGCCGGAGCTTCGTCACTGTCCTGCAGGAAGCTAGGAGCACCAACACCTGACCACCTCTTCCCTCCCTCGCGTTCCTGCCGTCTCCGCCGCCTGGCCTCCTGCCAGCGACCGCCGCTGCAACGGTGAGCCCCGACCTTGCCATCCTTATTCTCCCCTGCCTACCGAGCTCATCTTTCTCTCCCTCCCGTTCTGCAGGATGCCATGGTGCCATCGGAGTCCGCCGCTGATGCCAGGAACGGAGAGGCAGCCACCAGATGCGGCCTCTAGAGCTCGGCCTCGGCCTCCTCCTTGCCTCCTGGACCACTCGGCGACCCGCTTTGCCAAGCCGCCGTCCAACCTCTGCATCGTGCGCTGCCTCCCCTGCTTCTGCATGCGAACGAGGCTGAAGACACGCCCCTCTTGCCGCGTTGACCTCGCCCGCTCGATTCCCTTCCTCGCCTTGGTTCTCGCAGTCCTCGCCGGATCCGCGCAACCGCCGCTCCGGACCAAGTCCCCTGCCTCCGTCGTGCCCTGCTTCTGCTCCTCCTGCTCGTCTCTATGCGCGAGGAGGACGAGCGAGGCAACCGGTGCGTTGACCGCATCTTCCTCTTCGCTAGGCCCAGCGCGCCCACGTGAGGCCAGCGCCTCCCCAAGGCCCAGGCTCCCGGCCTGCCTCCTCCTCTCCATAGTTCTGGGCCAAGGCCCATGGTCAGCGCCCAGCCGCCGCCTGTTTCGGCCCAGTTCCTCTTTTTTTCCAGATCTGCGTTTTAGTATTTTTCCAGAGAAAAACCAGTTTTACAGGAAGCCCCCTAGACTTCATGCATTTCATTACTCACAAATGGTGCATCATTTTAAAACAAACTTAATATGAAAGTTGCTTAGAATTTTGTCTAGTTTAATAATATGCAACTTTCATCCATGTTTAAAATGTTTAAAATGATGTCTGCATATATTTTCTCATATTGCCATGTAAAATGATTTAATTCATAACTAAATAACCGTAGCTCCAAATTAAATAATCTTTATATGTAAATGGGGTAGAAAAATGCCTAGATTTACTTGGTGCACTCATCTTGCATGTTTAACAACTCTAAAATAATGTTTAGGGCAGAACAGTACCAAATCTATAATATGCTCATGAGGAGTTTCTGGATTTGTTGTTTGTTGTTCCCGGCCTCATTTAAACTTGACTAGATAGGTAGTTTTGTTATGCTTCACCTCTTGCCATGCTAACAACATTTAATCTTGTTGGGTACATAAACGAGAGGGAACTAAATAAGTCATGTGGTGTTTTCTTCAATATGCAACTCCGTTGCATAATGAGCTCCACTTAATTTTTAGGGTTGTTTGTGCACTTTACCATGCCATGCTTCATTAAACCGTACATGCATCATACTTGATTGTGCATCATGCCATGTTGTTATAGTGGTTGTTTACCAAGTTGTTTGCTTCTTTCCGGGTTGCCTTCCTCGTGAGCTTCGGTTCCGTTCCGGAGTTGTGAGGATCCGTTCGACTTCGTCCGTGTGTCTTCTTCATGACTCGTTCTTCTTCCTTGCAGGATGTCATGCCAGATGAGCATACCCTCGAAATCACTTCTATCTTTGCTTTCTAGATGCTCTCTCTTTTGCTATGCCTATGCTACGATGCCTACCACTTGCTTATCATGCCTCCCAAATTACCATGTCAAACCCCTAACCCACCTTGTCCTAGCAAACCATTGTTTGGCTATGTTACCGCTTTGCTCAGCCCCTCTTATAGCATTGTTAGTTGCAGGTGAAGATTGAAGTTTGTTCCTTGTTGGAACCTGGAGGTCGTTCCTTGTTGGAACATTGTTTACTTGTTGGGATATCACAATATCTCTTATTTAATTAATGCATCTATATACTTGGTAAAGGGTGGAAGGCTCGGCCTTATGCCTGGTGTTTTGTTCCACTCTTGCCGCCCTAGTTTCCGTCATATCGGTGTTATGTTCCCGGATTTTGCATTCCTTACACGGTTGGGATATAATGGGTACCCCTTGACAGTTCGCCTTGAATAAAACTCTTCCAGCAATGCCCAACATTGGTTTTACCATTTTCCACCTAGCCTCTTTTTCCCTTGGGTTCCGCGGACTCAAGGGTCATCTTTATTTAAATCCCCGAGCCAGTGCTCCTCTGAGTGTTGGTCCAACCTGTCAGCCGCCGGTGGCCACCAGGGGCAACTCTGGGCTGGCCTACCGGAAGTTTGGACAATCTGAGTGTGCCCTGAGAACAAGATATGTGCAGCTCCTATCGGGATTTGTCCGCACATTCCGGCGGTGTTGCTGGATTTGTTTTAACTTGTCGAAGTTGTCTTGTAGAACCGGGATACCGAGTCTGATCGGAATGTCTCGGGAGAAGGTATATCCTTCGTTGACCATGAGAGCTTGTCAGGGGCTAAGTTGGGACTCCCCTACAGGGATTTGAACTTTCGAAAGCCGTGCCTGCGGTTATGGGCAGATGGGAATTTGTTAATGTCCGGTTGTAGAAAACCTGAAGTTGACCTTAATTAAAATACATCAACCGTGTGTGTAACTGTGATGGTCTCTTTCCGGCGGAGTCCGGGAAGTGAACACGGTGTTGGAGTTATGCTTGACGTAGGTTGCTATAGGATCACTTCTTGATCATAGTTCTTCATTGATGCTTTTCCTTCTCTTCTCACTCTCATATGCATATGTTTAGCCACCATATATGCTAGTCGCTTGCTGCAGCTCCACCTCATACCTTTACCTTACCCATAAGCTTAAATAGTCTTGATCACGAGGGTGTGAGATTGCTCAGTCCTCGTGACTCATAGATACTTCCAAAACCAGCTTGCAGGTGTCGTTGAACCGTGCAGTGATGCAACCAAGCTCAAGGAGGAGCTCAATGAAGATCTTGTCCTTTGCGTTGTTTCGTTCTAGTTGATCAGTAGTGGAGCCCAGTCGGGACGATCGGGGATCTGTGTAGCTTTTGGGGTAGTCTTCTTTTATTTTGGTTCCGTAGTCGGACCTTGATTGTATCTGGATGATGTAATGCTTTATTCATGTAGTTGTGTGAAGTGGCGATTGTAAGCCAACTATTTATCTTTTCCCTTATTGTATTACATGGGTTGTTTGCGAAGATTACCTCACTTGCGACATTGCTTTCAATGCAGTTATGCCTCTAAGTCGTGCTTCGACACGTGGGAGATATAGCCGCATCGAGGGCGTTACAGAAAGTTTCCGAATTTAGCAACAAAAGTCTTGCCTTCGGATCTGTGATAGAAGGTGTATCCAATAGTTTCCTTTGGATATCCTATGAAGACACATTTCTCCGATTTGGGTTCGAGCTTATCAGGTTGAAGTTTTTTCACATAAGCATCGCAGCCCCAAACTTTCAGAAACGACAAATTTGGTTTCTTGCCAAACCACAGTTCATAAGGCATCGTCTCAACGGATTTCGATGGTGCCCTATTTAACGTGAATGCGGCCGTCTCTAAAGCATAACCCCAAAACGATAGCGGTAAATCAGTAAGAGACATCATAGATCGCACCATATCAAGTAAAGTACGATTACGACATTCGGACACACCATTACACCGTGGTGTTTCGGGTGGCGTGAGTTGCGAAACTATTCCGCATTGTTTCAAATGCACACCAAACTCATAACTCAAATATTCTCCTCCACGATCAGATCATAGGAATTTTATTTTCTTGTTACAATGATTTTCAACTTCACTCTGAAATTCTTTGAACTTTTCAAATATTTCAGACTTATGTTTCATTAAGTAGATATACCCATATCTGCTTAAGTCATCTGTGAAGGTGAGAAAATAACGATATCCGCCACGAGCCTCAACATTCATCGGACCACATACATCTGTATGTATGATTTCCAACAAATCTGTTGCTCTCCCCATAGTACCGGAGAACGGTGTTTTTGTCATCTTACCCATAAGGCACGGTTTGCAAGTACCAAGTGATTCATAATCAAGTGGTTCCAAAAGTCCATCAGTATGGAGTTTCTTCATGCGCTTTACACCAATATGACCTAAACGGCAGTGCCACAAATAAGTTGCACTATCATTATCAACTCTGCATCTTTTGGCTTCAACATTATGAATGTGTGTGTCACTACTATCGAGATTTAATAAGAATAGACCATTCTTCATGGGTGCATGACCATAAAAGATTTTACTCATATAAATAGAACAACCATTATTCTCTGATTTAAATGAATAACCGTCTCGCATCAAACAAGACCCAGATATAATGTTCATGCTCAACGCTGGAACCAAATAACAATTATTTAGGTCTAATACTAATCCCGAAGGTAGATGTAGAGGTAGCGTGCCGACCGCGATCACATCGACTTTGGAACCATTTCCCACGCGCATTGTCACCTCGTCCTTAGCCAATCTTCACTTAATCCGTAGTCCCTGTTTCGAGTTGCAAATGTTAGCAACAAAACCAGTATCAAATACCCAGGTGCTACCCTGAGCATTAGTAAGGTACACATCAATAACATGTATATCGCATATACCTTTGTTCACCTTGCCATCCTTCTTATCCGCCAAATACTTGGGGCAGTTCCGCTTCCAGTGACCAGTCTGCTTGCAGTAGAAGCACTCAGTTTCAGGCTTAGGTCCAGATTTGGGTTTCTTCTCTTGAGCAGCAACTTGCTTGCTATTCTTTTTGAAGTTCCCCTTCTTCCCTTTGCCCTTTTTCTTGAAACTAGTGGTCTTGCTGACCATCAACACTTGATGCTCCTTCTTGATTTCTACCTCCATAGCTTTCAGCATTGCGAAGAGCTCGGGAATAGTCTTATTCATCCCTTGCATATTATAGTTCATCACACTACTAGAAAAATGGCTATACCCAATATCCCTATTAGTGGCGCACCATGGTGGTGGTGCGCCACTGCTATATAGCAGTGGCGCACCTGAAGCAGGTGCGTCATTGTTATTTTTTTAGTAGTGGCGCACCTTTAGTCCAATGCGCCATTGCTATTTTCCCCCCGGGTCCACCCCCTTCCCCAGGTTTACCAATGGCGCACCTAGCAAAGATGCGCCATTGGTAAGCCAGGGGAGGTGGACATTTTTGTGTAGCAATGGCGCACCACCCCCTGGTGCACCATTCCTATGTGCTGCACTGACCGGCCCTGATTCGAGGATTTTTGTTTGGTGAAAAGAGAATCAAATCCAACCAAAGCAACACAACACAACGCTTCCTCCTCCTCTCCCCTCGAATCGATCCCCTCCAAACCCGCCGCCTTCATCGTGGACCTCCTATCCCCATCCCCACCGGTGTTCTTGTCTCCTCTAGCCTCACCGTCGACCTCCCGCCCCGCCCTGCATCCCGTCGCCGGTGCCCCCACCCTCTCCCCTCTCCATCTCTTCCTAGGAGGGAGCGAGGCCTCAGATCCACAGGTCGTGGCAACCACCGCCACCGCGTCCTACTCCTTCCACCCCACCTAGCCGCCCTCCGCCTCCACAGCTCTCTGTCCCTCCCTCCCTCCTCGCGCCCGCAGCCATGTCGGAGATGCTGCTGCTGCACAGGCTAATGGGGAAGAACAAGGAGGCGTGGAAGGAGGGCAAGATCCGCGGCACGGCAGTGCTGGTCAAGAGCGGCATGCTCGACCTCGGCGACTTCAACTCATCCGTCCTCGACGCCGTCCACAAGATCCTCGACGGCCAAGGACGATGGCGTCTCTTTCCATCTCGTCAGCGCCACCACACCCAACCCCCGTAAGCAGTCGCCTCCTCTCCCTTCCTCTCACCCCCGCCCTGCATCTCTGAACTCACCACGCCATCTCCTTCCCTACACCGCGTGCGTTTCAGTTTTCCTCTTGGCCTTGTCCCTGCAATCTGTACTGTTGATTTCAATCCAAAATAAAAGAACATGCAGTGCAGATTTGGTTCCTTTTCTTTTCTTGCCGGAGCCAATATTTGTAATTTATACAATTTTTATATTTCCAAAAGGGAGATGAAATCAACGATGGCAGGGGAGTCAGTTTTTCCGGGTCACGTTTGAGTGGTCGAACGATTCACAGGGCATCACCAGCGGCATTCCGAGTTCTTCCTCAAGACGCCCACCCTCGACGGCATTCTCGCAACAAGAGTTCTCGCGTGTGTTTCAGTTTGCCTCTGGCATTCTCGCGACAATCTGTACTACCTGCCATCCGTATTGATTTCAGTTTTTTTTAAAAGACGATATGTATTGATTTTGATATGTTTCCTTTTCTTGGCGGATGCATGACCTGTTTCCTATGTATGTATAGGTACACTTCTATGTTTTCAATGTTGGCTGGCACAGAGCAAATTCATCAGTTAATGCCATCTTCCAGTCATTCTTTTTTTATCTGAATCACTCACTGTAATTTGTAGTACTTGGAAATTTACTAGTGGCAGTCTGAAGCTTTATTTTAGTAATATACTTGGAGAATTCCAAATTGATTTTGAGAGCAGACCATGTTGATAAACTATAGCACTTCGTCTTGTGGTTCCTACTCAGACCCCCTCTGTTGACCTGCTTCCTTTACTAATCTAATCAGGGATTGAAGGTTGTCAACAAACTATGGAAGGAGGAAGGGACATCTTGATCGCAAGTGACTAACTGGAAGCAACCGAGGGAGGTAAGATGCATGCATATTCAACTTGCTGGTTTTCCAAGTTTAGGACTGTGTTTACTGAATAATTAAGTTCTTGTGACAGGGAAGTATGCATCCTGAATGGCGTAGACTCTTGGCTTCATGAATTGACCCATGTCTATGATTCAAGGTATCTTAGATCTTCAATGTCGGATGCAAATAATTGCTCAATTTCACTTCTCTGCAATGTTCATTCTCACATATTTCTATCATTCTTTGCAGGGATAAAGTAAAGAAAAAGAAGAAAAGATTACTAGAAGATTAGTTTTAGAATTTTCTTTTACTTCCTTGTAATTTTTCTTTTATTGGATACTTGTAAAGACATTGTAATATTCTTACTATAATAAAAATTATGATTCTATTTCATTTTTTGTTTTTAAATTATTTTTCCTTATAGGTTGTTTTCTGTAAATTTGGATTTTTTTTGTTTTCCAAATACATTACTAGTGGCGCATTTCAGCCCTTATTAGTGGCGCACCTTCCTTTATTACTAGTGGCGCACCTATAAGGCTATTAGTGGCGCACCTAGAGGGAATACTAGTGGAGCATCTAAGGGTTAGTAGTGGCGCACCAGAGGTGCACCATTACTATCTAGATTACTAATGGCGCACCAGAGGTGCACCATTACTATCTGTTGCTAGTGGCATGTTAATAGTGGCGCACCTATAGTGCGCCATTACTAACGAAAATAGGTGCGCCACTAATAGTGCTTTTTCTAGTAGTGTCATGAAGCTCTTGTAGCTAGGTGGCAGTGATTGGAGAATTCCGTCAATGACGCAATCATCTGGAAGATTAACTCCCAATTGAATCAAGTGATTATTATACCCAGACATTTTGAGTATATGCTCACTGACAGAACTGTTCTCCTCCATCTTGCAACTATAGAACTTATTGGAGACTTCATATCTCTCAATCTGGGCATTTGCTTGAAATATTAACTTCAACTCCTCAAACATATCATATGCTCCATGACTTTCAAAACGTCGTTGAAGTCCCGATTCTAAGCCGTAAAGCATGGCACACTGAACTATCGAGTAGTCATCAGCTTTGCTCTGCCAGACGTTCATAACATCTGGTGTTGCTCCAGCAGCAGGCCTGGCACCCAGCGGTGCTTCCAGGACGTAATTCTTCTGTGCAGCAATGTGGATAATCCTCAAGTTATGGACCTAGTCCGTGTAATTGCTACCATCATCTTTCAACTTTGCTTTCTCAAGGAATGCATTAAAATTCAACAGAACAACAACACGGGCCATCTATCTACAATCAAACATAAACAAGCAAGATACTATCAGGTACTAAGTTCATGATAAATTTAAGTGCAATTAATCATATTACTAAAGAACTCCCACTTAGATAGACATCCCTCTAATCCTCTAAGTGATCACGTGATCCAAATCAACTAAACCATGTCCGATCATCACGTGAGATGGAGTAGTTTCATTGGTGAACTTCACTATGTTGATCATATCTACCATATGATTCACGCTCGACCTTTCGGTCTCCGTGTTCCGAGGCCATATCTGTATATGCTTGGCTCGTCAAGTATAACCTGAGTATTCTGCGTGTGCAACTATTTTGCACCTGTTGTATTTGAACGTAGAGCCTATCACACCCGATCATCATGTGATGTCTTAGCACGAAGAACTTTTGCAACGGTGCATACTCAGGGAGAACACTTCTTGATAATTAGTGAGAGATCATCTTAAAATGCTACCGTCAATCAAAGCAAGATAAGATGTATAAAAGACAAACATCACATGCAATCAATATAAGTGATATGATATGGCCATCATCATCTTGTGCTTGTGATCTCCATCTTCGAAGCATCATCATGATCACCATCGTCACCGGTGCGACACTTTGATCATCATCGTAGCATCGTTGTCGTCTTGCCAATCTTATGCTTCCACGACTATCGCTACTGCTTAGTGATAAAGTAAAGCATTACAGCGTAATTGCATTGCATACAATAAAGCGACAACCATATGGCTCCTGCCAGTTGCCGATAACTCAGTTACAAAACATGATCATCTCAAACAATAAAATTTAGCATCATGTCTTGACCATATCACATCACAACATACCCTGCAAAAACAAGTTAGACATCGTCTACTTTGTTGTTGCAAGTTTTACGTGGCTGCTACGGGCTTAGCAAGAACCGTTCTTACCTACGCATCAAAACTACAACGATAGTTTGTCAAGTTGGTGTTGTTTTAACCTTCGCAAGGACCGGGTGTAGCCACACTTGGTTCAACTAAAGTTGGAGAAACTGACACCCGCTAGCCACCTTTGTGCAAAGCACGTCGGGAGAACCGGTCTCGCGTAAGCGTGCGCATAATGTCGGTCCAGGCCGCTTCGTCCAACAATACCGCCGAACCAAAGTATGACATGCTGGTAAGCAGTATGACTTATATCGCCCACAACTCACTTGTGTTCTACTCATGCATATAACATCAACGCATAAAACCTAGGCTCTGATGCCACTGTTGGAGAATGTAGTAATTTCAAAATTTTCCTACGCACACGCAAGATCATGGTGATGCATAGCAACAAGAGGGGAGAGTGTGATCTACGTACCGTCGTAGACCGACAGCGGAAGCGTTATGACAACGCGGTTGATGTAGTCATACGTCTTCATGGCCCGACCGATCAAGCACCGAAACTACGTCACCTCCGAGTTCTAGCACACGTTCAGCTCGATGACGATCCCCGGACTCCGATCCAACAAAGTGTCGGGGAAGAGTTCCGTCAGCATAACGGCGTGGTGACGATCTTGATGTTCTACTATTGCAGGGCTTCGCCTAAGCACCACTACAATATTATCGAGGACTATGGTGGAAGGGGGCACCGCACACGGCTAAGAGAACGATCTTAGAGATCAACTTGTGTGTCTAGGGGTGCCCCCTGCCCCCGTATATAAAGGAGCCAAGGGGGGTGCGGCTGGCCCTAGGAGGAGGCGCACAGGAGGAGTCCTACTCCTACCGGGATTAGGACTCCCCCCCTTTCCCTAGTTGGATTAGGACTTGGGGAAGAAGGAAGAGAGGGAAGAAAGGAAAGGGGGGGGGGGCGCCCCCCCTCCTTGTCCAATTTGGACTTGGGGGGAGGGGCGCGCGGCAGCCCCTAGGCCTCCTCTCCTCTTCCTCCACTAGGCCCATTAAGGCCCATTAGGTTACCGGGGGGTTCCAGTAACCTCCCGGTACTCCAGTAAAATGCCAATTTCACTCGAAACACTTCCGATGTCCAAACATAGGATTCCAATATATCAATCTTTATGTCTCGGCCATTTCGAGACTCCTCGTCATATCCGTGATCACATCCGGGACTCCGAACTAACTTTGGTACATCAAAATATATAAACTCATAATGAAACTGTCATCGTAACGTTAAGCGTGTGGACCCTACGGGTTTGAGAACAATGTAAACATGACTGAGACATGGCTCTAGTAAATAACCAATAGTGGAACTTGGATGCTCATATTGGCTCCCACATATTCTACGAAGATGTTTTATCGGTCAGACCGCATAACAACATACTTTGTTCCCTTCGTCATCGGTATGTTACTTGCCCGAGATTCGATCGTTGGTATCTCAATACCTAGTTCAATCTCGTTACCGGCAAGTTTCTTTACTCGTTTTGTAATACATCGTCTCACAACTAACTCATTAGTTGCAATGCTTGCAAGGCTTATGTGATGTGCATTACCGAGAGGGCCCAGAGATACCTCTCCGACAATCAGAGTGACAAATCCTAATCTCGAAATACGCCAACCCAACATGTACCTTTGGAGACACCTGTAGAGCTCCTTTATAATCACCCAGTTACATTGTGACGTTTGGTAGCACACAAAGTGTTCCTCCAACGAATGGGAGTTGCATAATCTCATAGTCATAGGAACATGGATAAGTCATCAAGAAAGTAATAGCAACATACTAAACGATCGGGTGCTAAGCTAATGGAATCGGTCATGTCAATCACATCATTCTCCTAATAATGTGATCCCGTTAATCAAATGACAACACATGTCTATGGTTAGGAAACATAACCATCTTTGATTAACGAGCTAGTCAAGTAGAGGCATACTAGTGACATTTAGTTTGTCTATGTATTCACACAAGTAATATGTTTCCGGATAATACAATTCTAGCATGAACAATAAACATTTATCATGATATAAGGAAATAAAATAATAACTTTATTATTGCCTCTAGGGCATATTTCCTTCAACTCCATCATAGGCTTGTCAGACGGTGATGGGTTGGATGAGATTTATCATGTAATCGAGATAGTTTTGTTAGGGTTTGATCCCTAGTATCCATTATGTTGTGAGATTGATGTTGCTATGACTTTGCTATGCTTAATGCTTGTCACTAGGGCCCGAGTGCCATGATTTCCGATCTGAACCTATTATGTTTTCATGATCCTATCTTGGAAGTCCATAGTCACCTACTATGTGTTATGATCCGTTAACCCCGAAGTGACAATAATCGGGATACTTACCGGTGATGACCGTAGTTTGAGGAGTTCATCTCTTCACTATGTGTTAATGCTTTGTTTCGGTACTCTATTAAAAGGAGGCCTTAATATCCCTTAGTTTCCAATAGGACCGTGCTGCCATGGGAGGGTAGGACAAAAGATGTCATGCAAGTTCTTTTCCATAAGCACGTATGACTATATTTGGAATACATGCCTACATTACATTGATGAGCTGGAGCTAGTTCTCTGTCACCCTATGTTATAACTGTTGCATGAGGAATCACATCCGACATAATTATCCATCACTGATCCATTGCCTATGTGCTTTTCATATATTGATCTTCGCTTATTTACTTTTCTGTTCTATTGTTACAATCACTGTAAAACCAAAACTGCTACCGCTACTTTTGCTACCCTTACCGCTACAATCATATTACTTTGCTACTAAATACTTTAATGCAGATATTAAGTTTCCAGGAGTGGTTGAATTGACAACTGAGCTGCTAATACTGGAGAATATTCTTTGTCTCCCCTTGTGTCGAATCAATAAATTTGGGTTAAATACTCTACCCTCGAAAACTGTTGTGATCCCCTATACTTTTGGGTTATCAAGACTATTTTCTGGCGCCGTTTCCGGGGAGCATAACTCTATTCTTTGAGTCACTTGGGATTTATATCTGCCGATCACTATGAAGAACTTGAAAGATCAAAGAACCAAGATTTTTCCCTCATATATGAGGGGAGGTTAGGAACTGCCATCTAGCTCTGCACTTGATTCACCTTCTATTTTGAGTAAACTTGCGACACCTACCCTGCTATTCATTCCGATATGTCGCATGTTATTGATGATGCCACTTCTGCTTTGCATGATGCTTATGATGAAACTACTTCTATGCTTGATACCACTGTGCCACTAGGTGAATTTCTTGATGAACAACTTGCTAGGGCTAGAGAGAATGAAATTATTGAAACTGATAATATTGATGAAAGTGATGATGAAGATTCCCCCCCCCCCAAGATATGAATTGCCTGTTGTGCCTAAGGGTTATGTTATGGATGAAGAAACTGCTAGAGACTTCTTAGCTTGCAATGATAGATCTGATGTTAAGAAATAATTAGCTAAGATTAAAGAAAAGTCTTTGAATGCTAGAATGAGATATGACCCTGCTTTTGCTACTTCACCTATCTTTATTACTGATAAGGATTATGATTTCTCTATCGATCCTGAGTTAATTACTTTGGTTGAATCTGATCCTTTTTATGGCTATGAATCTGAAACTGTTGTGGCACATCTTACTAAATTAAATGATATAGCCACCCTGTTTACTCATGATGAGAAAACTCGCTATTACTTTATCCTTAAGTTCTTTCCGTTCTCATTAAAGGATGATGCTAAAACATGGTTTAATACTCTTGATCCTGGTTGTGTGCGTAGTCCCCATGATATGATTTAGTACTTCTCTGCTAAATATTTCCCCGCTCGTAAAAAACAAGCTGCCTTAAGGGAAATATATAATTTTGTGCAAATTCAAGAAGAGAGTCTCCCACAAGCTTGGGGGAGGCTTCTCCAATTACTTAATGCTTTGCCTGATCATCCTCTCAAGAAAAATGAAACACTTGATATCTTTTATAATGGACTAACCGATGCTTCCAGAGGCTACCTGGATAGTTGTGCTGGTTGTGTTTTCAGGGAAAGAACTGTTGATCAAGCTGAATTGCTATTGAATACTATGTTGAGTAATGAAAATGATTGAACACTTCCCAAACCAACTCCTAAGCCATCTCCGAAGAAAAGGGGTATTCTATTTCTTAGTCCTGAAGATATGCAAGAGGCAAAGAAATCTATGAAAGAAAAAGATATTAAAGCTGAAGATGTTAGGAATTTACCACCTATTGAAGAAATACATGGTCTTGATAACCCGACACAGGTAGTAAAGGTAAATTCTCTTTGTAGATTTGATGAAGGTGATATTCCTCATTATAAGTCTGCTAGCCAATGCTTAGATGAGTTTGATAATTTTAGTGTTAAACAAGAAAACTTCAATGCTTATGTTGGTAGACAGTTGAAACGCAATGTTGATATGCTTGAACACTTGAGTGATTATATGTCTAGAGTTAAAGGTGAACATAAACTTAGTAGTAAGCATGATTCTAAGGTTACCACTCAAGTAGAACAAGTACTTAAGGCTCATAATGATTTGCTCAATGAATTAAATAATAAGAAAAATGATAATGATGTTAGAGTTATGACTAGAGGGGGTAAAATGACTTAGGAACCTTTGTATCCTGAGGGCCACCCTAAGAGAATTGAGGAAGATTCTCAGAGAATTAATGTTGATGCACCTAGTCCTTCTAAGCAGAAGAAAAAGAAAAATGATAGGACTTTGCATGCTTCTAGTGAACCTGTTGTTGACACACATTAGAATCCCAATGATATTTCTATTTCTGATGCCGAAACAGAATCTGGTAATGAACATGAACCTAGTGATAATGTCAATGATGATGTTCATGTTGATGCTCAACCTAGCAATGACAATGATGTAGAGATTGAACCTGTTGTTGATCTTGATAACCCACAATCAAAGAATAAACGTTATGATAAGAGAGACTTTGTTGCTAGGAAGCACGGTAAAGAAAGAGAACCATGGGTTCATAAACCCATGCCTTTTCCTCCTAAACCATCCAAGAAAAAGGATGATGAGTATTTTGAGCGCTTTGCTAAAATGATTAGACCTATCTTTTTGCGTATGCGTTTGACCGATATGCTTAAAATGAACCTTTATGCTAAGTACATGAAGGATATTGTTACTAATAAAGGAAAGATACCGAAAGCTGAAATTCCCACCATGCTTGCTAATTATACTTTTAAGGGTGAAATACCTAAGAAACTAGGAGATCCAGGAGTACCAACTATACCATGCTCCATTAAAAGAAACTATGTTAAAACTACTTTATGTGATATTGGAGCCGGTGTTAGTGTTATGCCTCTCTCTTTATATCCTAGACTTGATTTGAATAAGTTGGCACCTACTGAAATATCTTTGCAAATGGCTTATAAATCAACTGCTATACTTGTCGGTATTTGTGAGGATGTGCCTGTTGTGGTTGCAAACATTACTATTTTAGCGGACTTTGTTATTCTTGATATTCCCGAGGATGATAGTATGTCTATTATTCTTGGAAAACCCTTTTTGAATAATGTAGGGGCTGTTATTGATTGCAACAAAGGCAATGTCACTTTTCATGTTAATGGTAATGAGAATACGGTACACTTTCCGAGGAAACAACCTCAAGTCCATAGTATTAATTCGATTGGAAAATTTTCAACGATCACTATTAGAGGTTTTGAATTTCCTCTTTCTACTGTCAAGAAGAAATATGATATTCTTATTGTTGCGGATATGCATATCCCCGTTGAGGTAACCTAGTGTTATTCGAAATTTCTCCGGTTTCATACGATTCGGAATGAGTTTGTTAATAAGACTTGATCAACCTTGTTAGTGGATTTCTTTTGATGAGCATGAGATGGATGAAGTTAGAAAGCACAACTTTTTGTACCCTCTTTTTAATTTCTTTTATTTATCTTAAATAAAGTAAAAATAGTATTTTTTGTCTATTTACTGAGTTATCCTTGCAATAAAAAATACCCCGAAAATAAAAGTTCTCCAAATGCCCTGAAAATGAACTATGATTTTTTCCAAAATATTTAAGATTTATTGACACTAAGAACACACCAGGGGGCCTGACCATGTGCCCACGAGCGTGGAGGGCGCGCCCACCCCCCTGGGTGCACCCCCTGCCTTGTGGACCCCACGTGGGTCCCATCCACTTATTCTTGCACCCACACACTTCGTCTTGCTCCAGGAAAAATCATCCAGCAGCTCAAACCAGTGTTCTAGCTCATCTTGCTATCATTTTTGATCTCCTTGCTCAAAGCTCCATTCACAAAACTGCTTTGGGGGATTGTTCTTCGGTATGTGACTCCTCCAATGGTCCAATTAGTTTTTGTTCTAGTCTTTATTTATTGCAAATTTTTGCTACTTAGGTGACCCTGTTCTTGAGCTTGCATGTCAAATTTATGTGGTCAAAAGTAGTTTTAATGCATGATATAGCCTCTAGGCACTTGTAGGAGTAGTTGCTATCAATTTTATTGAGTTTCCTTCAAATTTATTTTGAGTCACTAAAAAATTTCAGAAATTTTTCAAAGGAAGAAATATGTTTAGGAAAATGTACCAAGGTGGTTCCTCAAGGAAGCAAGGCCCAAGGCCCGCAATAGACGAGCCGGACAATGAACTACCAAGGGAGGCTCAAGTGCGGACTTGTGAATGGCCGTCAGAGGATTTCATGGTTCAGGCAGGCATCAAGGAAGAATTTGACGCATATGTGCGTAACGCTGATCTTGAGAGCTTCGAGGAAGATAAATGTCGGTAATACCTCTATTTAACTGATTCATTTGTGAGAAGGTTTAAATTTACTTCCTCGCGCAATCCTCACAATGTCCTATTTGATCTTTATGATAAATCTTATACCATGGACTTAGAATATTTTAATACTGCTTGTAAACTCTCGCAGTGAGGTAGCACTAGTGAACCTCGCAAATCTGAATTTAAAGAATTTCTTGCTAGTACCACTATGGGGGAACCTAGAGAAATAACACAAGCTACAATAGGGAACATTCATTTTCCTGCCATACATTATTTTGCTCTCTTCGTGGGTAGATGCATTAACGGTAAGGATGAAGCATGTCACATGTGTGTTCCCGATCTTAGCATTCTCAGGAGTGCTGTATTAGGAGATAAACAATACAACTTGGGGGCTATTGTTGCACGTAGGTTGCATCTTAATGGTTTAACTGGAGATTTGTTTGGGGGAATTTATGCAACTCGTATAGCTAATTTTCTTGGTATACCCATACGTGGGGATGATATTGAGTTGCCTCCTGCTTATCTAGATTATAATGTTGTGGTTCGTCATCAGTTTGGTGAGAGGAACGATTAGTTTCACCAGTACCGATTAATCTTTGACAGACGGCGTACCGTCCATGTTGCTCTCCCTGCTCCTTCTTTCTTTGATTTTCAGACAAAAGGGACATAGGTTATAACCAGGGAGGAGGCGAACAAGTACGAGAGGAGGACGGAGGTAGCTCGCCTCCAAGCTGCAGCTCATGAGGCAATTCCCACTGCATCTCATTACGACCCCAGCTACAACTTTGATCCATGGGCATAGACCAACTTAGGACAAAATCCTAAGCTTGGGGGAGTACGTATTTCTCACCTAGATTACATTCATGTTCACACACTCCTGCCAATTGTCGGTGCTCATACATTTTCCTTGTATCATCCATGCTAATTTATTTTCTTTTTAAGCTTTCTTCTTGTTTGTTTGAAAAACCTTAAGAAAAACCAAAAAAAATAGTTGTAGATTTTAGCTAGTTTACTTTCCATGCTTGTAGTAGTAATTAAAAATAAAACCCAAAAAGATTTCTCGTTCTTCTTTTGCTTGTTGGGAGCTTTCGTGTGTGAATAGTTTTGTTTCTTTTCTTTGGGGGTCGAGAGGAGAAGACCTTAATGAAAGTGTTGAGTGGCTCTCATATGCATCATTGTTGATCTAACAAAGAGCTCATATTACCTTGTCTTCTCCCTTGAATTGAATGCTTGCAGAATCCAACTTAGTCCAATGCACATGCACTATTATTATTATCCACACTATTCGGTTGTGCAAGAGAAAGGCAATAATGATGTTATATGATGCACTGATTGAGATGAGAAAAGCTGGTATGAACTCGACCTCTCTTGTTTTTGTAAATATGATTAGTTCATCGTTCCTGATTCAGCCTATTATGAATGAAACATGTTTGCAATGACAATTAGAGATTATAGTTGCTCACGCCATGCTTAATTTTCTAGGATTTTATAATGGTTTACCTTGCGTGCCAACATGCTATTAAAATGGTTGTGATGTGGTATGATAGGGTGGTATCCTCATTTGAACAATTCGAGTGGCTTGACTTGGCACATGTTCACACATGTAGTTGAAACAAAATCAACATAGCCTCCACGATATTTATGTTCATGGTGAATTATATCCTACTCATGCTTGCATTCGATGTTGATTAAGTTTAATGCATGTTCATGACTGTTGTCGCTCTCTAGCTGGTCGCTGCCTAGTCTCTTTCTAGACTTCACTTGTACTAAGCGGGAATAATGCTTGTGCATCCAATTCCATAAACCCCAAAGTTATTCCACATGAGTCCACCATACCTTCCTATATACGGTATCTACCGACCTATCCAAGTAAATTTGTATGTGCCAAACTCTAAACCTTCAAATAAAAATTCTATTTTGTATGCTCGAATAGCTCATGTATCCACTAGGGTTGTCTATATCTTCCATGCTAGGCGGGTTATTCTCAAGAGGAGTGGACTCCGCTCCTCACTCACGGGAAAATGGCTGGTCACCGGGATGCCCAGTCCCATGCTAAAATCAAATCAAAATAATTGCAAACAAAACTCCCCCAGGATTGTTGTTAGTTGGAGGCACCCGTTGTTTCGGGCAAGCCATGGATTGATTCTTGTTGGTGGTGGGGGAGTATAAACTTTACCATTCTGCTTGGGAACCGTGTATAATGTGTGTAACATGGAAGATATCGAGATCTCTCGGTTTTTATGTTGACAATGAAGGTATACCACTGAAAATATTATTCATCTCTATTTCAAAACCGAGCTCTGGCACCTCTACAAATCCCTGCTTCCCTCTGCGAAGGGCCTATCCGTTTACTTTTATGTTGAGTCATCATCATCTTATTAAAACCCACCAGTTGGAGAGCATCGCTGTCAATTGCATGTATTATTATTAGTTTACTTTGATTATGACTTGACTGGATCTCTTTTACCATGAATTATAATTTCCGGTCAGCCCTTGATCTTCAGAGGTGCTTTGCATTTATGTTTTGTGGTCTCAGAAAGGGCTAGCGTGATACCATCTTGTTATATCATATTATGATTGTTTTGAGAAAGTGTTGTCATTTGAGATTTATTATTATTGCTCGCTAGTGGATTATGCCATTGATATGAGTAAACATGAGACCTAAATGTTATTGTGAATACGGTTAGTTCATAATCTTTGCTAAAAACTTGAATGTTGGCTTTACATATTTACAACAACAAGAGCAAACAGAGTTTATAAAAGTTTTTCTTTATCACTTTCAGTTTGTCTACTGAATTGCTTGAGGACAAGCAAAGGTTTAAGCTTGGGGGAGTTGATACGTCTCCAATGTATCTACTTCTCCGAACAATTTTGCCCTTGTTTTGGACTCTAACTTGCGTGATTTGAATGGAACTAACCCGGACTTACGCTGTTTTCAGCAGAATTGCCACGGTGTTGTTTTTGTGCAGAAGTAAAAGTTCTCAGAATGACCTGAAAATCAACGGAGAATATTTTTGGAATATATAAAAAATACTAGCGAAAGAATCCACATCAGGGGGCCCAAACCCTGTCCATCGAGGGTGGGGCGCGCCTACCCCCTGAGCACGCCCCCTGCCTCATGGGCCCCCTGACGCTCCACCGACCTCAACTCCAACTCCATATATTCACTTTCGGGGAGAAAAAATAGGAGAGAAGGATTCATCGTGTTTTACGATATGGAGCTGCCGCAAAGCCCTAATCTCTCTCAGGAGGGCTGTTCTGGAGTCCGTTTGGGGCTCTAGAGAGGGGTCCGTCGCCATTGTCATCATCAACCTTCATACATCACCAATTTCATGATGCTCACCATCGTGCGTGAGTAATTCCATCATAGGCTTGCTGGTCGGTGATGGGTTGGATGAGATTTATCATGTAATCGAGTTAGTTTTGTTAGGGTCTGATCCCTAGTGTCCATTATGTTCTGAGATTGATGTTGCTATGACTTTGCTATGCATAATGCTTGTCACTAGGGCCCGAGTGCCATGATTTCAGATCTGAACCTATTATGTTTTCATGAATATATGTGAGTTCTTGATCCTAACTTGCAATCCTATAGTCACCTATTATGTGTTATGATCCATTAACCCCGAAGTGACAATAATCAGGATACTTGCCGGTGATGACCATAGTTTGAGGAGTTCATGTATTCACTATGTGTTAATGTTTTGGTCTGGTACTCTATTAAAAGGAGGCCTTAATATCCCTTAGTTTCCAATAGGACCCTGCTGCCACGGGAGGGTAGGACAAAAGATGTCATGCAAGTTCTTTTCCATAAGCACGTATAAATATATTTGGAATACATGCCTACATTACATTGATGAACTAGAGCTAGTTCTGTGTCACCCTATATTATAACCGTTGCATGAGGAATCACATCCGACATAATTATCCATCACTGATCCATTGCCTACGAGCTTTTCATATATTGATCTTCGCTTATTTACTTTTCCGTTGCTACTGTTACAATCACTATAAAACCAAAACTGCTGCCGTTACTGCTAGTATCATATTACTTTGATACTAAATACTTTCTGCATATATTAAGTTTCCAGGTGTAGTTGAATTGACAACTCAGCTGCTAATACTTGAGAATATTCTTTGGCTCCCCTTGTGTCGAATCAATAAATATGGGTTGAATACTCTACCCTCGAGAACTATTGCGATCCCCTATACTTGTGGGTTATTAGCCACCAGTGCAAATATAGGGAACAAAGCAGCATATTACATACACTAGCCATCAAAATTGGCCACCTTTGCAAATAAACGCGGCAGCAAACAAGAGCATAACTGAAACAACTTCAGAAGAGCTCAAGAAACATTATCCTGGGTATCCACCATGCTGGCAATAAGTTTAGCAAGCTTATTAGTTTTTCATGTTAGGCGCTAAAATCCTCCAACGCTTGCTGTTGCACCAGAAAGTATGCATCTGAATGCTCCAGGGACTTCCGCGGTCCTTCCACTTCTTGTCGCAGCACAGCTGATCGATATCTTTCAGCTTGTAGTTGAGACTCAAGAAACCGAACTGATTCAGATAGTGAGTTTGAATAGCTTGTGCAAATGGTAGTGGCCAGTAACTTGAACACTAAACCAAGACATGACTTTGGGGTTGTCTCATTGTCTTCAAGATAGTCTTCCTTAGCTGTTTTACCAGCTTTGTCAGAGACCAACAAGGATATCTCACTATCCTGAACCTTATCTGCATTACTTCCCTTAACATTGCTCTATAAGGCACTCTTCCCCAATATTATGTTAGCATTCTAAAAGAAGAAACAAGCAGACACATGACAGGTTTAGCATGTACTAGTATATGAAACTCATTTCGGTGAACCAGTTCATTAGTAAGGTGGACATGATTAAACTACCAAGTCTTCCATTGCCAAGAACTAGTACATAATAAAAGCATCAAACAAACATATATGTATGTCCTATGGTCACGGCATTGTCTTGCCAAATTAAAATGGAGACATGGTTCAAATCATTTCAGTTCAAGACAAAGCAGGAGTGAAAGAATAGAAAGCGTGGGAAACTACACGGCACAACAAGATTTTAGATGGGTACGACGGGTCTACATGTACAACAACACTATTGGCTCCGTTGTGATGCTAGTAATGTGCATGATATGAGAAGTCAACTGTATACACAATTGAAATTGAAATCAACAAATCTATTGATAAGAGCAAACCTGTTAAAGAAACATGCATGAACATACCTATTGACATGTATATTGTTTAACTAAAACGGATAGCATGACATAATTTCACATATATGATGTCTATCTAAACTAGATAGCATAGCATAACATAATTCACATAGATGTTATCTAAGTAATCAGGATCGCATGATTTAATTCACATATGTGACTTATATGCTAAACATAGGGCATTCGATATGATGTCTGAACTAAGAAAATGGTGTTGAATATTGTGTATATGATGTCTAAACTATGCAATGCAAGACACCATATGCATGATATGAGCAGTATAGTCGTGCCAAGTTAGAGCATACACCTTGGTGGGGGAATAGGACTAGTCATCTGTCTCTGAATCCATCTCCGAGGAGCTATCGAGACCCAATAAGAGATTTGCTTCGACATGTAGCATAGTCTGCCCTGAAGGCCTTGTTTTCACTCTAGATTTTTCCGTTTCCCACCCAAGTGGCTGGTTCATGGGAAGAGTAGTTTAATGTACAAACATTGTCGACAAATGGAAATGTAATGAAGAAAAGGATGGGCAAGATATCATTCAAATATATGATGCCTGGTTAAACAGGATGGCATTGCACATTTCATAGATATTATAGCTAGCTAAAAGACATGAGACTGCATAATTCCCATATATGATATAGAAACTAAACATGTGGCATTACAGAACATGTCTAAACTAAGCAGATGACATATATGATGTCAAAAGCAGACACTGCAAGGCAACATATGCATGATATGACTAACATCATCATGCCAAGGTAGAACAAACACCTTGGGGGATAAATAGGGAGTTTGCCATTGAACCCACCATGGAGCGATCTCTTCATGACATTGTATTTCTGTGAAAAACTCTTCTCTTTTTCTCTACATGTTCAGCATGACTGTGTACAATATCTGACATGCATACGAAAGAAATATGGTGACATTATGTAAGGAGAGCATGTAGAAATCTAGAGTGATGGTAACAACAAGTGGATGGATCCAAAAATAATGATAGCATGCTGATGATTGCTTTAATTTAATAAAAAGACAGATGATGATTGCTTTACTATTTGTTTCCCACCCAAGATGAAAAGCATAGGCATACCCTAGGTGAACCAGATATTAGACAAAGATACTATTCATTGCTGCCTCGATATGTGCCCCAGAACTAATTTAGAACTCAAGTTTGAACATTAATTTCGACCTAACTTGGAGTCTAAGAGGTGAAGAGGAGATAAAGTAGCAGGTAATTTTAAGCAATGGATAACATAAGAATAAACAAAAGAGTGTGACCTCTCTTGTGGACCCGTGTACTCCTCAGGTTCATCTGCTTAGTCGATGATGGTGATGCCGTTGCGGTGGGTGCCGGTAGCAGGGAAGGAGATCTGAGGTGGCGAAAGACGGTTAGGAGTCATGATGTCTGGTTTGGTGGATGCTTCTGTCGATGGAGCAGCTCAGATGAGGTGGACGACATCTTGGCAGGAGAAGGACAAACCACACAAAGTTTCCTTCAACACCTACCTGTAACTGAAGTAATTCTGTAAGGGCTCATTTGCCTTGCATGATTCTAAAAATGCAGGGATAGGAAAAACACCGGAATAGGATAGGAATGCAGATGGTAAACAGAGCATTTGTAAACACATGCTTTCTACCAACTTGGGTGTTCGGTTCACAGGAATTGGAAGAGCAGAGGAATGCAAAGAAATGTGACCAAAATAAAGTGAAACCATATGAAAGCGTGTACAGTTAGAATGTTATTCTGCCACTAATGCACTTGGTCTTGTTTTCATGCATAGTATTTTTAAAAGTAGGTCCAGGTGGATGTTTTGCTCCATTCCTTTCAACAAAATGCATGAATAATTGAATAGTAGAGTTCCAAAGGAAAATTTCCTATTGATATGTTTTTCCGTTGAATGGAAATAGCCCTAATGGATTGACATGAATGTAGAGTAATAAGTGATGCAACAAGTGTACAACCTCTTTGTCGTAGCCGTGTCAACCTCAGCATCATTGGGTTGGTCGCTGAAGAAGTTGAAGCAGAGGTGGCTGTCGTAGGTGTGGAGGAAGATCTGAGCAATCTGTAGACGGCATCCAGGGCACTGCTCTGTTGTGATGGATCGTTCTGTCATTGGAGCAGCTCCGGTGAGCCGTAAGACGTCAAGGCTGAAGCAGCACAAGACTGACATCGTTAATCTCAAGTGGGATTTTAATGGCATCTCCAATAGATGATGTAAATAGATGTAAAATTTACATCACCAAAAACCACCTGACTACAACAGATGAGGTAAAAACTATTGACTCTGAACTTAACTGTCGAAACTGAAATTTACTGTGGAATCTGAATGTTACTGTCGAAAATGAACGCAATGGTAGCAGAGAGGCACTTGACATGTAGTTTAGGGAGGGCCTGCAGTTCATCTTCAACCAGCACCCCCTGAGCCGCCAGCCACCACCAGCTGAACCGCCGGCCACCTCGCCGCCCCGAAACAACTCCCCATCGCCGGTCCGCCGCTGCCCCGCCGCCTCGAAACAACTCCCCACCGCCGGTCCGCCACCGCCCCAGACAGCCCTCTAGCCCCCCCTCCCGCCACGCCGAGATTTTTCTCTGGCGATCCCCATGCCACCGCCCCACCATCGCACCCCCACCGCCAGCAACCACTGCCCCCACCCTAAACCCTAAGATAGATAGTGGGGTTCCTCTCCGGCGAGCCCCCATCCCGCTGCGGGTGGTTCATCCTTAACTCCGGCGAGCCCCCCACCCCCTGAAAATCGACTGACCCAAAAGTCGATTCAGTCGACTGAAGTGTAGCTAAATCGGAGCAGAGCAGTAGCACGAGCGAGGGGGAGAGCAGTAGCAGCAGCGCGAGCGAGTGAGAGCCGGAGTAGCAGCAGATCCGGCTGGTATGGACGCTGCCACCGAACGGGCCTCGCACTAGGGGAGAGCCACCGTGGAGATGTTACCTGCGGTGCTGGCTTCGAGGTAGCCGCTCCATGGGGTGCGGGATGGAGCACCATCAGCACCGGGAGGTCGAGTTAAGGAGAAGGTGTGATGCGATGAGTGTACAACCTCTTTGGTGGCACCGAGTAGGCCTCGGCTTCCTCCGAGGAGTCGGTGAGGATGCTGCGGTTCCGGTGGATAAGGTTAAGGCGGCGCTGTGGGGATGGAGAAGTCGCGATAGATGAGGCGATCGACGGAGCAGCTCCTTGGAGGTGGAGGACGGGGCGGCTGAACCGGCGGGACGACGAGATGGACGATGGATCCTCATCCGAGGAGGTGGATGAGGGACGTCAAGCTGTTGCGGTGGACGACGTCGTCGGGGAAGATGCTCCGGATGGGCAGTGGTGAGGTGGCAGACGGAGGAGGGTGGGGTTTCGCGGTTGGAGCGGAGAGGTTGTGCCGGCCTGGGATTTCGAACGGCGAAAAGGAGGCGATGGGAGGGGGGAACCATGAGTTAGGGACACGCTTGTCCAAAATGTAGGGTGTGTTACAAAAGTACCCCCACCGATTTGAACTAGCGGCCTTTTCGGCTCAGGGTTAGAAGAGGGATTTCACGTGTCGGGATTTGGCAGCTGGAGGGAGTTTTCGCATGCATTGTATTTTCGGGATAGCAAGGCATGGGTTGTGAAGGCGCCAGTTTTGGGCGCACGATATCTGAATTTTCGGGATATAACAAGGCGCGGGTTGAATTTTAGGGACAAGCCTAATGTGTAATATTGCACTTCTACGTACCAAATCAATTCGCACTTCCCTCAATGAAAAGAACGTAAAAATAAAACTATTCACACCACACAAAGAGAGAGTCTTGTCCCGTTTTACTATGCAAATGCTATTCAAAGCTACTCATACCAACATGTTATGTCCAATTAAATTTTTTCGTTGGCTGTATAATGCATGTAACCTACTCATACCAATATTTTAGTGCATTCCAAATGTCTATATTACCGCTACAATTCGAACTAAATTTGAATTCGTTTCTCCATTTCAATAAGAACCTACAATCATGATTGTTGCCAACTTCAACCATCATTCGTGTATTACCTTACACTACACAAAAAATACACTTCCGTGATGATACGTGTTTGTCACAGTAGGTCGCGTTTTCTATCATGCATGTACATCCATGAAGATTTTATGACAGAATCAAGATAGTCATACATGTGCTGCCGTAGAAGTGTTCCATGACATTACCAAAATTATCATCACGGAAGTGTCTACTTCCATGACGATAAATTGCGCATCACAGAAGTGCTTTCGTCAAGGGTGAACGACACGTGGCATCCACCGTAACGGAACACCGTTAAGCTATCAGGTCGGGTTTTGGATCCGATAACCCGTTAACAGCCCGACCAATGGGGATTTTCCACGTGTAAAATCATCATTGGTTGGAGGAAACACGTGTCGGCTCATCGCTGGGACAGATGTCATCCACTCATTGGACAGAAGGCACCTATGATACGTCAACACGTGGCACGGCCCAACAGAGGCCCATTCCTATGAAAAGGCCGGCCTGTTTGACTTGGTCAAAAGGTGGAGGGCCGGCCCATGGAAAGCATGTTAACGGCCTATTCGCATATAGCCCATTTACAACCCGCTAACCCAAGGCCCATTACGCCCTATTCGAATTAGGCCCACTAGCGTTATCTGGGCCATCCAATATGATTACAGCCCGTTTTCATTTCTGGCCCATGTATGGCCCATGACGTCTTTCGGCCCATATGATGCCCTATGTAACTCTTGGCCTATTAACGGCCCGTGGTGAAACTGGCCCGTAATGAACAATGTATCACTTTACACCCATTAACACCCCGTGGTGAAACTGGCCCGTAAAGAACAGTGTATCACTTTATACCCATTAACGACCTGTTATTCCGTTGGGCCGTTTCCAGCCCATGTTATCTTTCTGCCTTCTGAGAGCCCATTTATTCTTGGGCTATTTTCCAGCATTCTTTTACTTACGGCCCGTTACTATCATTTTCTGCTTGTGGGCCAAATTCAGCCCTTGGTTACAGTCGGCCCGTTTGTGGTCCGTCATTACGTTGTGCTGTTTACATAGCGTCATCAAATACGGCCTATTAATGATGGCCCGTTATGGTCGGCCCATGAACGGACGATTCAAACTCTAGCCCGTTTATGGCCAGAATGCGGTCTGTTTGGCCTATGTTTGGCCAATCGATCATACGGCCCGTATAAGGCCCATTGATGATACGCCCCATAGAAGGCCCATTGTTTCTACGGATCGTACAAGGCCCATTGTTTCTACGGCCCATAGAAGGCCCACTGTTTCTACGGCTCGTAGAAGGCCCACCGTTTATACAGCCTGTAGAAGGCCCACTGTTTCTATGGCCCGTAGGAGGCCCAATGTCACTACAGTAAATATTAGCCCATGGTTATTGTGGCCTAGTTTTAAAAAATAGTTTATTGCATCCACTAGCAAACCGCAGAAAAAGAACTGCACTGACTACAAGCAAACAAATAAACAAGACAACAAGGAAATAAATAAGCAAGCAACTTACACTAGGCTATCACGGCTATTACACATATTACATCCACTGGGCATCAAAGTTCGCCACCAGTGCAAATATAGGGAACACAGCAGCATATAAACGCCGCAGCAAAACAAGTCCAGAACTGAAACCACTTCAGAAGAGCTCAAGAAACAATATCCTGGGTACCCATAATGCTGGCATGATGCTTAGCAAGCTTATTAACTTTCTCTTGTTTGGCGCTTAAATCCTCCAGCGCTTGTTGTTGCACCAGAAAGTATGCTTCTGAATTCTGCAGGGACTTCTTCAGTCCTTCGGCTTCCTGTCGCATAACATCTGATCGATGTATTTCAACTTGAAGTTGAGACTCAAGAAGCCGAACTGATTCAGGCAACAAGTTCGAAGAGCTGGTGCCAGTAGTGGTACCCAGTAACTTGAACACTACATCAAGACAAGACTTTGGGGTTGTCTCAGTGTCTTCAATATAGTTTTTATCAGCTTTCTTGGAGACCAACAGGGATGTCTCACTATCTTGAACCTTATCTGCATTACTTCCTTTACCATTGCATAATAGGGTACTCTTCTCCAATATTTTATCCGCGTTCTAAAAGAGAAACAAACAAACACATCTCAGGTTTACAATGTAGTATATGAAACTCATTTTGGTAAACTAGTTCAGTAGTAAGGTGGACAGGATAACAGCATGAAACAAACATATATCTATGTAGTATGGTCACTGTATGGTCTATATCATTCTAGTTTATGTTGCCAAATCAAGATAGATACAGTTCGAATCATATCTATTAAAGAAAAAGCAGCATAGACAGAATATAAGTGTGGGAAACTACAAAGAAATAACAACACTTGTAATGTGCATGGCATGAGAACAAAACCATTTATTCAATTGAAACTAAAATCAACATAGAGCAAGTTACAATAGCAAACAGCCAAACACGTTGAAGAAACAGGTTTAAAACATACCTGTTGCGCCATTGGAGTTTCAATTGCATCCTTCAAATTTGAAATTAGTTGGTATCAGTAAATATAGTGATGCAAGAGAAAAGTAGTATGAACCATAGCTACGGAACCTGACCTGAGAACAATTCTTCTTCTTCATTAAGCATTGACTTCGGGTTCAGAGTGGTGGTCCTCGTGATTTGGGCACTACAGTTGCCTTACTAACTGCTCGTGTTTGGGTGCTCTGTGGTGGAGATGGTGCTGTGTCAACGGGAACTGGGTGTCTATCTGCTGGGGTTGGGGTTAGAAGGGGTGTAGCTGGCTCTCTGTCCAACTGGGTAGGGGTACAATCTACATGAGTGTGGGTTATGTGTGGTGGGGCGGGTTCTGGGGCAAGTACAACCGTGGTTCTATCTGCATCGACAGGTAGCACGATCTTTTCTGAAGACCGTGTTTTTACTCCCACAGATACTTCCATCACTCCCTCCAATTGAAATGGCTGATAAACAAGAAAAGTAATTGAATGTACAGACATTGTAAGATAGACAGGTGCAATGGATAGTAGGGAAGAAAACAGGGCATGAAATAATTCACTTTTATGTTGTCTAAGCAAACAGAATAGCAGGACATAATTTCACATATATGATGGCATTAAACAGGATAGCATGACACAATTTCACATGTATGATAGCTAACTAAACAGGATAGAATGGCATACTTCAAAATATGATGACTGTGTAAACAGGATGACATGATATAACTATACGTTGTGTCTATTAAAGTGGTTGGCATGCCATAAATCACAAACATGCCGTTGATGGAAACATGATGGCATGATATAATTCACGGATAGAATGACATAATTTAAAATATGATGACTATGTAAACATGATGAGATGATATAACTATATTATGTCTTTAGAAAATGGGTTGGCATGCCATAATTTAGATACATGCTGTCTATGTAAACATCATGGCATGACATAATTCAAATATATGATTTATATACTAAGGAAGTGAGCAGAGGGAAATCGCATATATGATGTGTCAACTAAGGAGATGTCATTCAATATTGTGTATATGATGTAAAAACTAAGCATTGCAATACAACATATGCATTATATGAGTAATATAACCCTGCCAAGATTGAGCATACACCTCAGGGGGATAATAGGACTGGTCATCTACCTCTGAATCCTCCTCTGAAGAGCTATCTGTAACCAGCAAGATATCTGCTTCAGCAGTTAGCATTGTCTGCTCTGAAGACCTTGTTTTCACTCCAGATTTCTCCATCACCAATTCAAATGGCTGATGCACAGGAAGAGCAGTTGAATATTCAAACATTGTCGACAAAAGCATTGAGAAATACAAAAAAGGACGGAATGATATAATTCACATATATGACGCTTGCCTAAACAGCATGGCCGCATTGCATAATTCACATACATAATGCCTTGCAACAAGATAACATTGCATAATTCACATATATAATGTCTTGCAACAAGATGGCATTGCATAATTTACATATATGGTAATTAGACACTAAACAGGTGGCATTCACACAAAGCATCACTACAAGAAATATGTCAACTTATGACCACCACTATTGGTCACTTAATGGTCACAAATTTCCATTTATGACCTTTTTGTGACCAAAAACATAAGGTCAAAAGCTGGGCATCGTAAACTGACTATAGCGACCTTTAACAAAAGGTCCTTGATCCTATGACCTTCTGTTTTGGTCGCTAGCTCTCTCCCCAGGCCATGTCGGATCCGACGTGGCAATCTGACGTGGCAAAATTGCGACGAATTGAAAAGGTCGTTGGTTAAAATCAGCCCGGTCCAATTGGGGGTTTTACATGGGCCGAGCCCATTAATTCAGCCCATTTTATGTTTTTTTTCAGTTAATTTTCGCTAGCTACATGGGCCTAGCCCAACATGGCATTTTTTGTTTTCTAAGCCTTTTCCATTTTCTGGGCCTCAGCCTTTTTGCGGTCCATTTTCTATTTTTGGGACTTTTTTTGTTCCATCTTTGTCCAGCATTGTTTGGGCCAAAGCCTCTTCCAACCCATCAATATTTTCAGCCCGCTAATTCATAGGACTGGACAACAGAGAAATATATGAGTTTTTTTTATTTTGCTATCAAAGCAATATTTGTTTCGCCGTACAATCATATATCATATGTACATCTTCATCAGATTATCTATACATAAGCAATAGCAACTAGAAGAATGCCATCTATATCAAACGACAGCGAAGCAACAAAGAAGATATACTGCCATCACAACTCCAACAGACAACTAATGTACACTACCTACGAGAAGGCCAAACAGAAAAGGAATCGCTGAAAAGATGATCACTAGCTTAGATATTCAGAGACCACTGCCATGTTGTCAATTGGATTTGGTTGCAACCCTTCCAGTTTGCTAAGAGCATCTTTCCAGCAGCATATCTTCTCATAACCTAAAAAGAGAACATAAACCAGCATAAGAATTTGAAACTTCTTGCCCTACCAAAACATTAGTACTTGTTTAAAACAAAGGATTATCAGCAAAAGTTATTTCCAGCAGCATATCTTCTCATAACCTAAAAAGAGAACATAAACCAGCATAAGAATTTGAAACTTCTTGTCCTACCAAAACATTAGTACTTGTTTAAAACAAAGTAGTAGTTTTAGCACACTAGTACATGTGACATGAAGTTTGGCTAAATTACAGAGATAAGTCCCACTATAACAGCAAGTCCTACTATAAAAGTTTCAACTAATGCTACTACTGATGCATGACAATATGTGTGTCAAATAGTTACTGCAATATTTAAATAATCTCTGGCAAGTTTCATCTAATGTTTCAATTAGATTTAGTTAATGGAAAAGACTCATCTCTGGAGTAGTTTAATTGAAAAGAATCTATAGAATACTCCAGTAATTAGAGTACACAGCTGAGATGCTGGAAAGAACATTGCACAGGCAGGACAAACTACTCCATCTCAGACCGATCCTTGGACTTTGCTTGAATGGAGGACTTGACACGGTTACTGTCCAGTATCCTGCCATATAATCTCTTGCGGTCCTTTATGTATCGAGTCCGAAAGATATATATTTTTTGTGAGCAGTCAGCACAACAAAATCAACCAGAAACAATACAAGATGACTTTGATTTAGACATTTCAAACCATGCATGTTCAGAACATAAATTAGTACTAGTTCTCTATATATGGTGTTCATTTATTTCAGCATCATATATATGGACTTTGAATGTAAACAAGCAGCCAGATTTAATTTCATGCCAAAATTTCTAGATAAGGCACAGATTAGGTGATGGTTTACACTATAGCACCAAACTGTAAAAACAAGCAAAGATTAGAGGATGGTTTCAAAAACTGCATATATATTCATCTACATTACTTCTTCAATATAGTATAGTACATAGCATGGATGGGTTTGAGTTCAAATGTTTGCTTGCACGTTTACTACCCATATACTTAGGCACATGGAAAATCAACTACAAGCGGGAACACGATGAGTCAAAACAAGCTAGTAAGACACTAGCAGTAGAGCAACCATAATGTGAAGCAAACAGAGGAATCACAAGGTAATTCTACTAATTTCATTGAAAAAATAGTGGCAATTTTAGGCAGTGTGCTAGATGAGGTACAAACTGAATACTAGTATAGATTAAAGCAGGTTGAATGTTGAGCGGCACATATAATATGATGGTAAGAAAATGATGGCATCAAACAGATTGACAACAAGAATTTCTCAGCTTGGGCATGGAGAGCTCTGTATAATTGACAGATCCTCACAGCAATTTTCATTACGTCAGGATTACATTAGTTACAGCTTACAGCTTACAGGTTACAGTACTAACATGTCCTGGGCGTCAACACATCCACTCTCAACACAGAGAAACACTTGAGCATTGGGATTAGTTTGTTCATGTGGGTTGCGATTGGTGCGGCAGTGCCGGTTGAACCCCCGGGTTCAAACCATTTCAATTTGTTCAGCATCAAACCAAACCACCCCAGTCCAGTTCGATTTTCTGTTCAACATAGACCAATCTAGTCCGTTCCTATTAAGCACCCATTTGAACCCATACGTACCAAACTAGCCCAAAGCAACAACAGAACCAAATAAACCAAACTAACCCGCCTGATTCCCATGTTGAATGGACAGCAAGCAAGCACGCACTCTATTTTGATAGTACAAAGCTGTGCAAGCAAGCACACACTATAACATGGACAACAAGTTCAGAGATTCAGTGTATAAGCGGAAACCGGGAAGCAATGATTCTGCAAGAACTCACCCACGAGGCCAGGATCGGCACTGGAAACAGGGACAACCAGTGCTGGAGGAGATGACGGCATCGGCTGTCACCTGTCAGGACTGGAGGCGGGAGCAGTGGCGTCCGTGCTCTAATGGCAAGGGACTGGAGATGGGAGCAGCGGTGCCCTAGTCTGAGTCGGAGAAGATGATGCCGACGTCCGTGATCCAAGCCTAGTGCTCCCGGCCGCCTCCCGCAGGAGGAGGCCACCCCGCCCGCCCGCCCGCCCGGAGGAGGTGAACTCCGGCGCATGCTCCTGCCCCTCACCATAGCCGGAGACCAGGAACACGGTGAACGCATATCTACAAAAAGGAGCATGAGACGAGGTGAGGTGAGGAGATGCTGCATGAAGAAGGAGGGGAGGGGCTTACCGGTGCTAGATCCGGCCACCTCTGGTCTCGCTGTCGTCGCATGTG
>NC_057806.1:161121866-161122106 GCF_018294505.1 Triticum aestivum
GATCTGACGGGAGGGGGGAAGAGCTCCGTGAGGGGAGCCCGGGGTGTGCTGCGCGCCGGCGAGAGCCGCCTCAACTCGCCGGAATCGAGTGGAGCAGAGGAGTCGCGGGAGGGAGAGAGAGAGGGCTCGCGGGGGAGAAGGGCTCGCGGTGAGGGAAGGGGATGGGAGATAGGAGGAGGGCATGGGGAAGGCCATGGACGGCGGGGAGCTCGGCCGGAGGGAGGTGGAGGCGGCGATCTA
>NC_057806.1:161122354-161129449 GCF_018294505.1 Triticum aestivum
TGCGATCTGGAAGGGAGGAGGAGTGGTGTGCGGGCGGATCTGGAAGGGGAGAGGAGGAGAAGAGAGCGAGGGAAAGAAAGGAGGCGGGGGGGGGGGTGGATGTAAAATTACAACAGGGCAGAGGTAGGGTTTCGGGGATGGTGTGGAATGGCTGATGACTGCCGTTGGATCCACGATCATCCGACGGTATTCGATGCATGATCCGCGTTATGCATCCATGGACCAATCAGAATACAGTACGACGTTATGACCATCTAAATTGGTCAAAAAATTCATTTTCTATTTTTCAAGTGCGTAAATTGAGTTTTTTTTAAATGACCTACCATATATTTGTTGCAATGGGACCAGATCATTTTTATAATATATTAGGCCATATTTAATGTTCAATTGAAAAAATGATTGGTTGTCAAAAGTTCTCATTTTCTTTGGACGAAAAAACCATTTTTAGTTTTCCGAGTGCCCAAAAGGAGGTTTTTTTGTGAAGGAACTACCAAATAATTGTTGCAAAATTGGACCAAATCAATTTTCTAAAATACTAGGACATATTTAATGCACAATTGACAAAATGGTTGGGTGTAAAAAGTTTTGATCCACCTCTCATGAAAAAGACAAATTTCCGCCGATTCAGCTCGAAGCGGGTCAAATTTGAACTGCAGCTGCCTCATAGTTCACTATTTATTTTTTACAAAAATCATTTCTAGGTACATAAGTATCTATTTAATTAGAGAAACACCAAAAGTTTTCCAAGATTCAACCACTAGCTAGGAACGGTCAAGCCCGCTGTTTTGACCGCATTTTGAAACGGGCATAAAAAATTCAAAAAAATCAAAAAATTGGGAAACCTTCGCATTGTGTCATTATATGTGGCCAAGTTCCCAAGAAAAACAACAAACTTGTAATACGGCAATTATTTTAAAAAAGTGTTCTCAGAAATGAGCTATCATCTCTGAAGATTCATGGCTTTCAAGCCAAATGATCAATCTTATGGCCACATTCGTGACATATTTTGTTAAAATGATCTCATATTGTGCACAAGGGTGCATATTGGAATGGCAAACAATGTTGCCTAAGGAAGTTTTCATTTTCTTTGGACGAAAAAACCATTTTTAATTTTCCGAGTGCCCGAAAGGAGGTTTTTTTGTGAAGTAACTACCAAATAATTGTTGCAAAATTGGACCAAATTGATTTTCGAAAATACTAGGACATATTTAATGCAAAATTGAAAAAATGGTTGGGTGTAAAAAGTTTTGATCCACCTCTCGTGAAAAAGACAAATTTCCGCCGATTCAGCTGGAAGCGGGTTAAATTTGAATTGCAGCTGCCTCATAGTTCGCTATTTATGTTTTACAAAAATCATTTCTAGGTACATAAGTATCTATTTAATCAGAGAAACACCAAAAGTTTTCCAAGATTCAACCACTAGCTAGGAACGGTCAAGCCCGCCGTTTTGACCGCATTTTGAAACGGGCATAAAAAATTCAAAAAAAATCAAAAAATTGGGAAACCTTTGCATTGTGTCATTATATGTGGTCAAGTTCCCAATAAAAATAACAAACTTTTAATACGGCAATTATTTTAAAAAAGTGTTCTCAGAAATGAGCTATCATATCTCTGAAGATTAATGGCTTTCAAGCCAAATGATCAATCTTATGGCCACATTCGTGGCATAGTTTGTTCAAATGATCTCATATTGTGCACAAGGGTGCATATTGGAATGGCAAACAATGTTGCCTAAGGAAGTTTTCATATTCTTTGGACGAAAAAACCATTTTTAATTTTCCGAGTGCCCGAAAGGAGGTTTTTTTGTGAAGGAACTACCAAATAATTGTTGCAAAATTGGAACAAATTGATTTTCTAAAATACTAGGACATATTTAATGCACAATTGACAAAATGGTTGGGTGTAAAAAGTTTTGATCCACCTCTCGTGAAAAAGACAAATTTCCGCCGATTCAGCTCGAAGCGGGTCAAATTTGAACTGCAGCTGCCTCATAGTTCGCTATTTATTTTTTACAAAAATCATTTCTAGGTACATAAGTATCTATTTAATCAGAGAAACACCAAAAGTTTTCCAAGATTCAACCACTAGCTAGGAACGGTCAAGCCCGCCGTTTTGACCGCATTTTGAAACGGGCATAAAACATTCAAAAAAAATCAAAAAATTGGGAAACCTTCACATTGTGTCATTATATGTGGCCAAGTTCCCAAGAAAAATAACAAACTTGTAATACGGCAATTATTTTAAAAAAGTGTTCTCAGAAATGAGCTATCATCTCTGAAGATTCATGGCTTTCAAGCCAAATGATCAATCTTATGGCCACATTCGTGGCATAGTTTGTTCAAATGATCTCATATTGTGCACAAGGGTGCATACTGGAATGGCAAACAATGTTTCCGAAGGAAGTTTTCATTTTCTTTGGACAAAAAAACAATTTTTCATTTTCCGAGTGCCCGAAAGGAGGTTTTTTTGTGAAGAAACTACCAAATAATTGTTACAAAATTGGACCAAATCAATTTTCTAAAATACTAGGACATATTTAATGCACAATTGACAAAATGGTTGGGTGTAAAAAGTTTTGATCCACCTCTCGTGAAAAAGACAAATTTCCGCCGATTCAGCTGGAAGCGGGTCAAATTTGAACTGCAGCTACCTCATAGTTTCCTCTGTATTTTTTTTCCAAAAATCATTTCTAGGTACATAAGTACCTATTTAATCATAAATACATGGTTTGGTGGCGATACGTCGAGGTTTGGGCGGTGGCCGAGGGCCCCATCTCTAGAGCGCGTTAACTCGCATGCCCGCCATGTGGTCACCACGTGACCGTGACGTTGCCATATGTTCTGGGTGGCCTAGACATGTCTAGTGGGTTGGGCACTCCCCAGGTTGGTGCTAGGAAGAAAATTACAACATAAGATTCTCACGAGGAGACCGAATGATGCTCAAACATGAATTAGCAGCCAAGTGTTTGATTAGCGGTACGGGAAATGCACATGGCCAATGGGCGTGAGTTTTGGCTGAGGATGATCATCTACTAAGGAGAATGTCTTCACAAATTTTGAGCTCAAAAGGAGGATCCTAGGTGGTACTTGCTTTGCAAAGTACCACGCTGGACAAAAATATGAATGTTGAAGCTGGGCTCAAAATAATGAACGGAGTGAGCTGAAATTTTGTGAAGGATGGTTATTTGGGCATTGTAGAAAATTGATACCATTTGGACATGCCAAAGTAGTACTTCCTTCACAATGCTCTTCTATGGACAGAAACTTGGGAAAACTAGTGAGAGAGATTGGATGAATGAAATGAGCTCAAAATTGGTGTAGGTAAGTTACTTAGGTATGGTCATGCGCTGGTAAATTTTCAGATCATTTGGGTAAGCCTAGCTAGTACTTACTTCACAAAGCTTCTCTCGAGGTAGAAACTTTGGAAATTTCCCGAGAAAGATTTACTAGGAAAATTGAGCTGAATATTATCATGTGGCAATGATTTGGGTATGGAAGAGTGCCCGAAAAGTTTGAGGGTAATAGGAGGGGTCTATATAACACTTGCTTTGCAACGTGCCAATTTGGCCATAAAATATAAATTGAACCTGGGCTCACATAGATGATTTGACTGAGCTGCAATTTGGAGGAGGGTGATAATTTGGACATATGAAGGAATTGTATAAATTTCATGTCATTTAGAGATATAAAAAAGGTACTTCCTTCACAATGCTTCTAGGTGGACAAAAACTTTGGAAATTTGCCAAAGAAGATTTGCTAGGCAAATGGAGCTGAATTTTGTCATGCGTAATGATTTGGATAGGAAAGAGTGCCCAAAAATTCCGAGGGCAATCAAGAATATATAAAGAGCACTTCCTTCATAAAGTGTTGTTGTGAACAGAATAGGAAAATGAATATTGTTGAATTAGTTTTGAACTAGGCAAGGAAGGATTTATATATATTTGATGAAGATATGCCCCAAAGAATTTATGAGCTTTTTTTGGGAATTTTGGGAATGATAGAAATATAGGTTGCTTCACAACCTAGGGCAAAAACTGCCACATGGACATGACACATAGGCAAAACTGATGAGATGGCGCCTAGTCATCACAACCCACCACAATCTACAAGGCTATGACCATCGATATTGGTCATTAACAACTAGAAATAAGGCAGCGGACTAGCACTGTTTGCTTTGTGACCATTTCGTGTAAGGAAATTATGACCTTTCTGACCAAAATGGTCGCAATGGTTTAGGGTTTGGAGCCCCCTGAACAGCTTTTGACCAATTGGTCTAAAATGGTCATAAATTTATGACCAATTCTTCGAGGGTCACTGACAGAAGGTCATAAGTTGACATATTTCTTGTAGTGCATGTCTAAACTAAGCAAATGACATAGCAATGCAAGATACCATACGCACGATATGTGCAACATAACCCTGCCAAGTTAGGGCATGCACCTCGGGGGGGAAATATGACTGGTCATCTGTCTCTGAATCCTCCTCTGAGGAGCTATCAGTAACTAGCAAGACATGCGCTTCGTTAGATAGCATTGTCTGCTCTGAAGACCTTGTTTCCACTCCAGATTTTTCCATGAGCGTGTCGAATGGCTGATGCACAGGAAGAGTAATTGAATGTACTAAAATTGTTGACAAATTTAACACATAATAAAAAAATGATGGCATGATATAATTCACATATAAGATGACTGGCTAACCAGGGTGGCATGGCAAAATTCACATATATGATGCCTAGCTAGACAAGATGGCATTGCATGACTCACATATACGATAAAGAAACTAAACAGATGGCATTGACACAAAGCATTCTAAACTAAGAAGATGACATCTTTAATGTATACAGTAAGAAATTCAAGGCACCATATGCATGATATTACCAACATCAGCATGCCAAGTTAGAGCAAAGACCTCATGGGGTAAATAGGAGTGGTCTTCTCCTTCTGAATCCCCCTCAGAATAGTTATCTTCCTCTTGATTACGATCAGAAATGGGTGGACGGGGCTGCCTTTGCGCCCACCATGGAACGATGTCTGCATGAAATTTTATTGCCATGCAAGGCTCGTCTCTTTTGCTCTACATGCTCAGTTCCATTGTGTACAATAACTGGCATGCATAGGAATAAAACATAGTGAGATTATGTAAGGAGTGCATACACAAATCCAGAGTGATGGTAGCAAACTGTGGATAGACCCAAAACCAATGATAGCAGGCAGATAATAGCTTTAGTTAAAAAATACAGATAATGGCTCCTTTAATGTTTGTTTGCACCCAACATGAAACTCATAGTAGACACCGGAGATTAACCAGATAGTAGAGAGATAGTACTAATTGCTGCCCCAATATGTACCCCACAACCATTTAAAAACTCAAGTTTCAGCATTAGTTTGGACCTGACTCGGAGTCTAATAGGTGAACACGACGATAATGTAGCATGTCATCATATTAAGCGAAGCATAACGTAAGGAGACACGGAAGAGTGCGACCTCTCTTGCGGACCCGTGTAGTCCTCAAGGTCATCTACTCAGTTGATGATGGTAATGCAATTGTCGTGGCTGCCGGCGGCGGGGAAGAAGATCTAAGGCGGCGAAAGACAGTCTGGAGAGCGAATCCCTGCTGTGGTGAACCCTTTCGTCGTTGGAGCAGCTGAGCTGGGGTGGAACACAGTGCCACAGGAGCAGGACAAATCACACAAGGTTTTCTTGGGCACATATCTGTAACAGAAGTAATTGAGTAAGGGCTTGTTTGAATTTGAGGATTCTAACAATGCAGGGATAGGAAATAGACAGGAATAGGATAGGAATGCACGTGCAAAATAGAGAATTCAAAAACACAGGATTTCTGCCACTCTGGGTGTTTGATTCACAACAATTGGAAGATCACAGGATGCAAAAAAGCATGGTGAGATTAAGTCAAACGACAAGAAAATGTATGGTTATATGCTACTATCTCTTAGTCTTGTGCTTGATGAATAGGAATACGAAAAGGAGGAGAAGTGGAAATTAGAATTCCTACGGTTTTTCTTTCAAGGAGACACTAAAGGAACAAATCCTACAGTTTTCCTTTGCTCCATTCCTTTGCACCAAATTCATGAAAAGTAGTACCATAGGAAACTTTCCAATTCCGATGATTTCCATTCACTTTTCCTTTCAAGCACTGGCAATTCTAGTAGGCAGGCTTGAGCAAGGAAAATCCTACACTGAAAAAATGTTTTTGTGCTACTTCTATTACTTTGGACCCAGGCCACTGCCATACTAGCTCAACTTCCAGGCCCATCGACAAATGCACAGCTCAAACTCGCAGAGATAAATAATGATGGCGTTCAAGAGAGTCCATCACGGATAGCTAAGTTGCCTAGTACCTCACTTCTTGTCATATAGTAGGATAATATAATCGTATTTCCCTTTACTACGAGTGCTCAGTGGACAATACATATAACATGTAGAGTAAAAAAGAGATGCAACAAGTGTACAACCTCTTGGGAAGCCATGTCGATCTCAGCATGATTGGGTTGGCCGGTGAGGATGCTCTGGCTGACTTCACTGTCGGAGGAGGGGAAGAAGATCTTAGGCGTCTAGAGATGGAGCCCGAGGTACTGCTCCGCTGTGATAGAGGGTTTCGTCGTTGGAGCAGCTCCGGTGAGTTGTACGACGCCGAGGCTGAAGCAGGACAAGTGAGACAATGAACAACGTTAACCTAAGTGGAATTCTAATAGCATCTCCAATACATGACGTAAAATACATAACCACAAAGTGCTAGATGTAAAATACATCAGCCGCTCATCTCTGAACTTATGTGTCGAAACTGAATTTAACTTTCGAAACTGAACTTAACTGTCGAAACTGAACTTAACTATCAAAACTGAACGCACTAGCAAGGTGAGGCTACACGTTGGTCGACTGACTTTTTCATCTCTGGTTAGTCGATTTTGCAGCCGTTGGATATGAAATCAAGGGCATGTGGTTCATCTTCAACCTCCACCCCCCCTGAGCCGCCAGCCACCACCGGCCAAACAGCAGCCCCCCGCCGCCCGCGGCCCGCGGTGCGCCGCCCTGAAAACACTCCCCACCGCCCCGGCTGTCCCTCTGCCCCCCCCCAT